>NW_020837981.1:1190644-1445021 GCF_003676395.1 Aethalodelphis obliquidens | reverse complement strand
CCCTCCCTCCCTCCCTCCCTCCCTCCCTTTCTTTCTCACATGCAATCTTATTCTCCTAGAACTTCCTTAGGAATTCTCTGAAGCTTGACGCAATTGCCATTACTTCGGAAAATATTTACGCTTGCTTCTACCCCCTCGCTAGAATCCCTCCCAATCTATAACCACATAATTTAACACGAGATTTTCCTTTGTGCTTTGTTAGGCACCATAGGTGGTGTGACTTGGATCACAAGCCTGCATGAGAGTCATCACTTCTCAAGAAAATATCCCTCCCCTAGGCAACTCCGAGTCAAGGCAGGAAATTTCCCTTCCTATTCCCTTCTGCACAGTGGGTTTGTTTCTCATCAGCCCTTAGAGTGAGGATGTAAGTCTCCAGCTGTACGTGGAAATCTCTCATTTGCTTGGTCCTTACACTGGACCTCATGTGTTCTATGTCCCACACAGCCAGAAGAACGGAAGCTCAAGGTCTCCGCAGCGTGACCAATAGATTTAAGGCAAAACCTAATTTGAAGCTCAACTATTTCCCAGAGTTTCCATTTTCCCTTTATATTTGGCTCTTGTGGACATTATTCTTGACTGTTCAGTGACCTATTTAAAACTATTTTTAAAATACATTACTTCCACCTTTTTTAGTTCTTTTCCTTTTGGGAGTGTCATTCAAGCTAATTATTCTTCTGAAAGACATACCACTCAACCTTGTATATAGAATTTTAATTCTTTACGGCATGACCCTGCCTTTTTCTTGGGATACCTATCCATCTCCCAGATCCCTCTCTATGTGTCTTGGCTGTGTGACTGACTAAACCTCAGTTCTTATGCTACAATTTACATTTGCTTCACTCGCCTGCCTTCTCCAAAGTTCACTGTCATTAATATTAAAAGGAGGCCTAGTTCTGAGGGGCCCAAGAGAAGCATGTGCAACCTTTTCCATTTGGTTAAATCCCAATTGTATTCTTGAATCATCTCACTATTATAGGTGGAAGAAGGTAAATATTTGGCAGGTTCCACCTTATTTATTTTCTGTTGCTCCAGAAATATCCCCCCTGAATTTCTGTTACCTTCCTCTCCTGCAATCTAGGAGGCTCCACTATAAATCCTCTCTCAATACTGCTCACTCAAGAGATTATCTTTGTGAGAGATGATGCTGTCTTGGACTAAAGTGGTTCCAAATGGATCACCTTTAAAGATGGTAGAATGTAGGAAGTGGAGCACATATTGATTGTGGAGTTAAAACAAAGAGATAGCAAACTACTGCTGGAACTAGCTTCTTTTTCAATGGAAGAATTATATGCAGTTTGGTGACAAAAATATTGTAACAACTAAAACAAGTAGAGAAGAAAACAGGGATGACGTTCCCAGTAACATTACAGCCTTCTTGACAGCCATCAGGGGGGATAAAAGACTCTTTCGTGTCTTGTAGCACACCTAAAGAAAGATTTCTATGAAAACAATAAAATGTGAGACTTGCATCATGTACTGAATAATAAAAATATTTACTGTCTCTAAATTTGTACTGAGAATACACACTGAAGCTTAGGTGATCTGTATCTTAGCTCAATTAAATTATTAGGAAACCTCTACAGATTTCCACTTACAAAGAGTTAAAACTGAAGAAAAATTAGAAAAATTCTAAAGAAAATCCAATCCTCACAACCTCCCAGACAGGACATACTTAATTCACTGATCAAAACCAAAACTGTCCTTCTTAAAGAGCACAGAAAGGAACAGAATGGGATCTGATAGTCACCAGTCAGAGGTAACATGTGTCTTCAGCCAGTGTCTCTGGCTGGCTTCAGGGGGGCCCACCTTTCCCCCCAAATGTAAAGTATACAAGTATGTGTGCATTTTCCCGTGGAGAAAAGCCCATAGGTTTCCAAAGAAGCCTTTGACTCCAAAAAGGTGATGAACAACTGATATGGAAGCTAGTAAGGGTTTTTAAAGTCTTCCTTGCTGCCAACTGTGAGAATATAAACGATGATGACAACCCTGACAGAATAATTTGGAGCCAGAGGAGTTTCAGTATCTGTCAGACTTAGCTGTTTCTTCCTCACTTCCATTCGGGCCTCTGATGTAAAATCAACAACGAAGACAACAAAAATAGAATCCAAGAAGCAACGGAATTTGTACGGTGAGCTACTATGCAGGAATAAAAAAGACTGAATAAATCTACAGTACTACGTTATTACCTGTACAGCTGTAGATAACAGAGCTAAGGAAAACAGAAAAAGCAAGACAATGAAGAGCAAGTGACAGAATGATAGATCAAACGGTAGAAATGTATGTAATGGGACAATAGAAACATAACTGTGAAGGACACGCACTGACCTCGGGAGAGGGGTTGCCACTGGGCAACAAACAGATCTGCTGCCTTCCTGCCCGTCTCGCCCCTCTTCTTCTGTGCTAGCACAGCCCTCATGTGAACAGGTGCCCTGCCCTCCACCATGGGATTCCAAGTTGGGGTGACCCCCTGTGTCCAGAACCAGAGGTACATCCTGCTTGGTCTGAGCCAACCTGCGTGTTCCTACGACTTTCAGCAGTTTTCGGGAGGGTACGTGACTCCATTTCTGATCGTTGAGATGTGAGGGGGGTTCTCTTTGAGGAATTCTGAGGTTTGCTCAGTATTAAAAAGCCCTAGAAGAGACAGCAACTTTCTGCCTCTGGAGGTTTGAATCACAGGGAGATTCCATGTGAGGGCAGGCCTAGCACACTGAGGACCACAGACCAAACCGGGGTCCTGAGGGTACTACTCAGCCTCTGAGTCACTCTGCCCTGTAACCATATGACATATCTCTGAGCCTTCTCTAAGGTGAGATAATAAAATCTCGGTCCACTTAAGGAAATTAGATTCAGATTTTTCTGTAATTTATAGTCAACATCAGCCTGTCTGGTACAGAATTTAATGGGCTCGGTAAGTGGGTACAGAACAGACTCCAAATCTATCTGAAATGGTCAATTTCTTAAAAATTAAGGTCTCAAATAATACAAAATTTGAATGGTGGACATGTAGGTGTTTGTTATATCGTGCTCTGTATCTTTTAAACTTCTTAAAAATATTTTATTTAAAACAGAGGGAGAATCACTACAGAAGTCTCACTTCGAGTCTGAATAGCAAAGAGGATAAATTTTTATAATGAGGAGAAATCTTCGAAATAGCAATCAAAATGATAAGGATCTCCTTTTTCTAAATATACATTTTGGCAAACGAGATGCGAAACTCATACACAAATAAGTTTTTGTCTAATCTTTAAGACTTCAGTAAAATTTCGGAACCTTCTGATATCAGGGGAAACTATTACTAAAATATTTATTTAGAGTTCTAAACTTACATAGGGCTGTGCAATCACATTATTAGTCATTTCCTTTTATTCCTTAGAAAGACCTAGATCTATCAAACATCTGTGTGATACCAGCATTATTCCATCTCTGGAAAAATAATAAAGTTTATTTTCCTCATAAAAAAGATGGTGTCAGTAATTTCAAGTTGATGATCGTAGAGAAACTTCACAGACAAGGCTGGCTTGAGAGAAGTTGAGAAAATAGAAGGAGGATTCAATAAAGCTGTGATGAAAGAATTACTCCCAGCGAAGTCAACAGGCTTTTCAGAATGCCTGCTGTATTCGGGTCCCTATGGAACGCTTAAGGCAAGGCGAGCTAAGGCTTCAAGGAGACAAAGACATCCTGGTGAGGAAGAGAGGGCAGGAAGAAGCTGCCAAAGCTTGTGCTGGTTCCATTTCCAGGACAGAAGGCAGAGAAGAAGGGCACTTTCTGAGAGGTTGTTTTGATCAGAGACATACCATGTCTCATTATTCGTCCCCTAAGAACTCATGGGGGCATGCATGAGTCTCCCTATTTTACATAGTATATAGAAGATTGCCATAGAGGATCCCCTTTGCACCTCCAAGTGTGGCCCATGGACCAAAAGAATCAGCATCACTGCCAGCTTGTTAGAAATGCAGACTCTCAGACTCCTCCCGGACCTATCTCACCAGAATCTGCATTTTGACACCAGCCCCAGGTGATTCATAGGCATGTTATGTTTGAGAAGCTCTGGTCTAAGATATTATAGAAGTGAAGTGAAGAGGCTGGAGGACCTGGAATCAGATGGGTTTGGGTTCCGTCCACGGCTTCTCCTCTTCCTGGCTTTGTAACTTGGACAAGGCACTTAATTTCTTTCAGTGTCATCAGTACACGGGATAACAGTACTTCCCAGGGTTTCTGACTTAATTCAGTGACTTTAATTCAATGGGATCCAACACTCCTAGCATAAAGTTTTGCAGCAAGTACCGCTTATCCTTCTAACTCAAAAACTAAAGCTCTTTCTACAACCTTAGAAGGCCAACAGAAGACCCGCGTCAGCCTGGCCTCCAAGCAAGCCAGAGCAGCCCTTTTCCCGCCCTTCCTGTCACCCCATTGCTCCTGCAGCCTCTTCTTCACCCCTAAAGGAGCCCATAGCTGACCACCCCAATTTGCTTTGAGTTCTTTCCTGCTCTTCATCTCCAAGAGACCCCAGCATACACTTGACTCCCTGGACTCAACCACTCCATCGTTTTCTTTAAAATGGCCCACTGACTGAACATTTGTATGGCTTCTTTTATTTTTATAAATGGCACAAACAGTTTCTGATCACAAGCCCAGACTCTTCCTGCCCCTTTATACCCGGGTTGCCGAGGGCTACAGGTGGCAGGGCTCTCCCCCACCCCGCCTCCTCCATCACAGCCCATTCCCACGAATGGTCCAGTAAGACCAGCCAGCAATAAACAGCTGAACTTGTTCCCTAAAGACCTGCAGCTGCCTGCGGCCAGAGGGCTGGACGGACGTCCCCTCAGGCTCTCTGTGAAGTTCTGGGAAACCCTCCCCAGGCCTGCTGTTTACCAGGAGAACCTTCCGTCTTGCCTGAGAAGGTTAAATTTGCCCAGAGCTTTGCATTTTTAGTGGCTCTTTTATTCTATTTTATTTAATTGAGTTTTTATTTCATCACATTTTATTCTATTTTATTTAGCCATGAGCACAAGGTGGATATCTGCCCTCCAATGAGCCAGGGGACACACACATGTCCCCAGCATTTACTGGGGACAGTCCCTAAAGCTCCTCTGATTGGCTGGTTTTTTACGGATGACAGCTTGAGTGGGCTATCGGTGAGAGTCATCCACCCTTTCTCTCCTCTCCTTTCCTTTCTGTTTCTGATTTTCACTTTCTCCTCTCCTATTTCCACTGCCTCCTCTGTCTCTCCCTCTTCATCCTCCCCCCCTCTTTTCCCTCCATCTTCTTCAGCCTTCCTGCTTCCTCCAACCTTGTAAGTTCTGAATTCTTACAACCCCATGTCACCCACCTCTACTCATACAGTTTCCCTTAATTTCCAGTGAACTTAGAACATCTAAGGAAAGTCAAAACAATGCCCAGAAGTGGTTCAGCGTTTGCTAATCTTACCCTCTCTTTTTCAGATGTGATATTCCTGAAATATGCTCTGAGTTGGACCTGAAATGTATATTTCTGTAGGTCTGGACCTGGGCATTAAAAGCACTAAAATAACTCTTAGGGACAGGCTAAAAATAGTCTGGTTTGCCATTTGGAGAGCAGGACAAATCAAAGTCTGCCCAGTTCAATAACTCGGGGCAGAGTCTGAGTAGAAATTTTCCATGTAACAGGACTCTTCAGTCACAGGCAGAGAAGTGGCCCTTCATGCAATCCTATGCCTCCAGCAGAGCAGCACAGAATTCACCCTGGAAAGGGGGTTTCAAGAGCCACATAAAGAAACTCCATGTATTCAGATCCTCCTGGTCCTTTGTTGTGTACCCACAACTCTGATCCAGATCTGGGGCACTAAGAATTCTCAGTGTTCCCTGCACTGGAGGAAACTGCAGGCGTTTGTCTATCACTGCATCTTTGCTGGAGCTGGAACCAGAACTTGCTCCTCCAGGACAGGGCATAGATCTCTCATATTCTGCTTGCCTTCCTAGCACTGAGCACCAAGCCTAGCAAATACTTATGAAGGAAGGAAGGAAAGGAATGAGGGAGGAAGAAGACAGAAGAAAAGAGGGAGGGGAGAAAAGACAGAAACGGAGGGATGGAAGGAAGGAGTTCTTCAGAACTCCACACACACAAAATGAGGACCTCAAAAATGTTAACTTTTAAAGCTCTGACCTAAGTAACTGTCTCTATAACACAAAGCCAATGCTTTCATTCTGTTGTTAAACTTTTAAAACCTGGTTGAGGCTTCAATTTGCAGCTTACTCCCCAGGCAGATATTCAAAAAGAAAAAAAAATAAATAAAATAGCGGCTGATCTTTCACAGCATTCATTTGCTAGCTTGCTACAAACCACTTTAATTATTCTGTTTGCAATATCTATTTGTTCACCTCAGAAGAATATTTAAATCTACTTTTATTTGTGTACAACTATCCCTACCACTAGGAAATGAGACCTTATGTTTCACATTAACACCTTGTGTTTTTTTTTTAACCCCAAGGAGCTGACAGAAAATTATAATTTTTAATTGCATTTATAATTTAAAATCCAGAAATATTACCAAAAACAAATTCCAAAGATGATTTTAAAATAAAATTGCATGGCACAGAGCCCTGGAATGGATGGCTCTGAGGTTTATAGGCCTGTATTTAACATATCAAACCCCTTACATCTAAACTGGATCCAATTGCGTAGACCCAAGTGTAAAAATCTGAGAATATAAATTCAGAAGACTAGAGATATACAGCATGGTAGTTAAGTGTGTAGATGCTGACCTTGATGGATTAATACAGGTTGAACTTACTTCTCACCTTAAATAACTAAAAAACAAACAAAACATATGAAACAATAGTTCTCAGACGTGGGACAACAGGCATAGCTGAACAGTGATACTCAAGAAAAAAGAAATAAATGAAATAATCCTGAGTTTATTGCTCCAACAGACTTTCCAGGTTGCCGCAGAGGAAGGGGAAACCTAGGCAGAACCTGATGGTCTCCATGAGTGGAAGAGAGAGTTTGGGGTTTGAGAAGGCCAAGGAAGCGGAATTCCAGAGAAGAGAGAGCTACACAGAAAAGGTCCTCTAGAAATGTGTAGAAAGTTCCCTTTGAGTCTTGAGCTGAGTATCGATTAGCATATGTGCATGAGGAAACTATCAGGGAAAGGACCACCTGAAAGGATGGGGTTTAACAATCCTCAAAAATGGGTCCAATGGCAACAGACTAAGGACTGGTTTTGTCCTGCTTAACAAAGCTTCAAAGTATGTCTTAAAAAATCAAAATGTTCCAAAGTAACTTAACTGAGTCCCAGGGGGGAAAAGAAGTATTTAAAGGAATAAAAAGGATTCAAGCAACAAACCATGTAAAATTTACAAAGTCTGGTATCTACTCAAAAATTACTAGGCATGAAAAGAAACAGGAAAATACAACCCATAATGAGGAGAAAAATCAGTCAATAGAAACAGGCCCAGAAATAATACAGATGGTAGAATTAGTAGAACGGGACATTAAAACAGAAATTGTAAATATTATAAATACACACCATATGTTCCAGAAGACAGAGGAAGATTTGTGCGTGATAGGGAGAAAAATAAAAGACACAAACTGAATTTCTACAAATAAAAATGCAGTGCCTGAGATGAAAAGTACTCTAGATGAAATCAACAGGAAATTAGAACTGCAGAAGAAAAATAAATGAACTTGAAAGTGTGGAAACAAAAAGCCTCCAAAATGAATCATAGGAAGTAAAAAAAAAAAAAAGACTGGAAAGAATCAACAGAGCACTAATAATGAGCAGTGGAACAACTTCAAGTAACTTAATATACATGTCATTTAAGTCCATGAAGAAGAGAGAAATGGGGGGACAGAAAAAAATATAAGAAATAATTCAAAGTATGTTTTGAATTAAAATATGTTTAAAGAAGATATGATATCAATTCTACAAAACCCTTTCAAAAAAATTGAAGATAAGTAAACACACCCCATCCAGGAGGCTGGTGGTACCCTGATAACAAAACCAGACAAAAGATTTACAAGACAAGAAAACTACAGACTAACTTCCCTTGTGAACATAGATACAAAACTTCTTTAAAATATCTTAGCTAATACTTTAGCTAAAGTACTTTAGCTAACTTTAAATCCAACAATTCAAAAAAAACCCCAAAGCATCAAGATCAAGTGAGGTTTATTCCAGTCCTGTGAGGTTGGTTTCACATTTGAAAAGGAATCTCCTTAGTTCTCTGTATTCACAGAATTTTAAAAAAGAAAACAAAAAAGAAAAAGAATGTGATTATTTCAACAGATGCACAAAGAGCATTTGACAAAATCCAACTTCCAATTATTTTCAAAACCCTCAGGAATAAAAGTAAAACTTCTTTAACTTAATCAAGGGTATCTATGATCAACATGCATCTAACATCATAATTAATGGTGAAAAGCTGAATATTTTCCCCTAAGGTCAGGAAAAAGACAAAGATATCCACTCTTATTACATCTATTCAGTATTGTACTGGAGGTTCTAGCCAGTAAAACAGAGCAAGAAAAAGAAATAAAGGAGACCCAGATTGGAAAGGAAGAAGTATAAACTGTCTTTATTCACAGATGGCATGATTGTCTATATAGAAAATCCCAGGAAATCTACAGAAGAACGCCACTAGAACTAAGTGAGTTTAGAAAGGTTGCGGGATACAAGGTTAGTATTCAGAAATCAATTGTATCTTCTGCATGATAGCAACAAACAATTGCAAATTTAAATTGAAAAAGCAACATCATCTACAACTGCATCAAAATATTAGATATGTAAGGATGAATTTAACAACAAGATTTTGTACACTTAACACTTCAAAACATTGCTAAAAATAATTCAGAAGGATATAATAAATTTTAAAAAATATACCTTGTTCATGGATCAGAAGACTTAATATTGTGAGGATCTTAACTGTCCCTCAAAGTATCTCTAGATTCAACAAAATTGAAATTAATATTCTATAAGTCTTTTTCTAGAAACTGGCAAGTTAATTCTAAAATGTATGTGGACAACCTCTAGGTCCATCCATGTTGCTGCAAATGGCATTATTTCATTCTTTTCTATGGCTGAGTAATACTGTCATACTAAGTAAAGTAAGTCAGACAGAGAAAGACAAATATATGATATCGCTTATATGTGGAATCTAAAAAAAGGGTACAAATGAACTAATCCACAAAGCAGAAATAAAGTTACAGATGTAGAAAACAAACTTATGGTTACCAGGTAAAGAGGAGGGAGGGATAAACTGGGAGATCGGGATTGAAATATATACACTACTATACATAAAACAGATAACTAATAAGGACCTACTGTATAGCACAGGGAACTCTACCCAATCCTCTGTAATGGCCTATATGGGAAAAATAAACTAAAAAAGAGTGGATATATGTATATGTATAACTGATTCATTTTGTTGTACAACTGAAACTAACACAACATTGGAGATCAACTATATGCCAATAAAAATTTTTTTTAAATAAAATGTGTGTGGAAATGCAGGCCAGAACTAGGCTGGAGATATATGCACACACTTGAGAGTGAGTTCCTCCTTGAATTTTGTGCATTTGCCTCACCCTAGTCCCAGCCCTGTGAAAATGTGGAGGACCTAAAAGGGTGGAAGCACATTTTTCAAAAAGAAAAAGGTGGAGAACTTATTCCACTTGACTTCAGGATTAACTATAAAGCTGCAGTATGAAGACAGGGTGGCACCGGTGTGAAGATAAACATAAAGGCCAATGGAACAGATAAAGAGTCCAGAAGAAGACCCAAATACCGAAGGCCAATTGATTTTCAGCAAAGAATTCAAAGGGGAAAGGATACTATTTCCAACAAATGGTGCAGAAGCAATTAAATATCCATGTGTAAAAATAAAATAAAATAAAATCATTGAACTCAACTCTTACCTCTCACCATATACTAACATTAACCATCAATACACACAGCAGTACAAATGAATCTCAGAATCACTGTGCCACGTCAAATAAGCTGGAAAAAAAGAATAATCTGTACTTTATTAATCCATTGATATAAAATTCTGGAAAATGCAAAGTAATCTATAGTGACAAAACAGATCAGGTGGAGAGAGAAATGTACTACGGGGAGCATGAAGAAACTCTTATGGGTAATATAAATGTTCATTATCATGACTGTGGTGATACTTTTACAAGTAAATATGTCAAAACTCGAAATTGTAACTCATCAAATTACGCAGTATTTTTAATGTCAATTATACTTCAAAAAGTTTGCAAAATAATAAGAGTATAAGCAAGTGAGCTAGAATGCCTGGGTTCAAAGCCAGAGCACCCTACATAAACTACCGCTCACCTCACTCACACCCTAAAATATCCATCTCCCTTTCCCGGCTTTAAATGCTTGCCAGGAGCTTGCTCTTGGGCTAGTCATTTGCCCTCTTTGTACATCAGTTTGGTCAGCAATATCTGTCAGCCCCACCTTCAAAATCTGAGCGCGTCTCACCTCCTACGCTCATATCACGCCAGATCAAGCCACCATCATCTCTAATTAAAGGCCTTAATTTTTAAACTTTTTTTCACCCCCAACCCCCCCCCCCCCACAGTGTATTTTCAACACAGAAGTCAGGGTGGGCCTTCTAAAGCGTAATTCAGGTCACAGGACTCGTCAGCGCAAAATGTCCCAATGGCTCCTCAGCTCACTCAGAGTAAAATCCAAAGTCCTTGTAGCAAGAGATGCAGCAGAATCTCTTCACACCCTCCCTCACATATTGCCACCTTCTACTCCAAGTCATTGGAGTAGATGACTGTCCATAATTTCATGCCCTGTTGTCACCACACTTTCAGGTCCTAGTTGCTGTGACTGCTTCTCACCTGGGGTATGCACCCCTCCCAGGGCTGTGTCATGTGAGCTGAGATACAGAAATCTAATGGATGATAGAGCCCTTCTTCCTGAAGCCAGTATTTGGGGAGGAAATGGCATTTTATGTTAAACTGACCCATTATGCTAAACTGGAATTTCCCTTGGAGGCACCAAGCTTTAACGATATGGAATTCCATAGCGAAGTGCCTGGTGCATATGCAGATGGGCCAAGGGAAATGACTGAGAAGCAATTTCTTGACTCCAAACATTTTCACCTGCAAGGAAGATATACAAAGTCCATAAGAGTCAAAATTGAAGGAAAGAGGATTTAGTGAGGAACACTTCTTTGAGGGGAAAAGAGAATTTGGATATGCTTCTACTCTGTGTAAGAGGAAGGAGGGTGCCCACCCTTTCCCTGAAAGTCTTCTTGGAGGGGTTTCACACGGGGGTCATCAAAGAATAGAATAGAATAGAGCCAGAGCCTTGAACAAGCAGGATTCTTTCAATTTAATCATAAAAGCTACTTAATGTTGTTTTTCCATTGGCCTTTTGACCCTGCTCATTCCCTTCTATGGGATGAAAATTTGGCAAAGTTTCATGACTTTTCGGTTCACTAACCAAGGTTAATAGAAAATTCTATTTAAGTTGCAAAACCAAGCTTTGATGCAGATATTAAATAATCTAATCCAATAGAATAACTGGAATATTTACTTGCTTTGGTGCAGAAATTTTGACCCTTAAAAGGCATAAATCAATAATGTATGTCCCATTAAGGTACGGCTGGATGGTTCAAAAGCAGTACGATGTGGAAATAACACAGGCTTTGAAATGAGATCAACATGAGCTCAAAATTCCAGCTTGTCTTTATACCTTAGACCTTTTCAGAGCCTCGATTTTATTATCTGTACTCTGGTCTTAACAATGTATCTCTTAGAGGGTTGTTGTAAAGATCCAGTCATATAACAAAAGACATACATTTGCACAAAGGACAGAAGCAACCAAGTCACAAAATTAGAAATAGGCATGATCAACCAATAAATGTTCAAAGTGTTTGACTTGACTAATAAGCAAGGAAATGCAAATTAAAACAAGGCAGTGTGAACTTTTTTTATCCAAACTATTGGTAAAAATGAAAAAACAATATATATTTGTTTATGTAGATTATATTCACGTTCACAAGACATAATAAGGGTGGGATAAGACAGGCACTCTGAAAAAAGGAGCTCAGCTCTTTGGGAGCTCCCATACCCTGAAACAATACTTTTACTATCATAAGAAATCAGAGAGACATCAGCAGATCTAGGTATAATGATGTTGATCACAGTATTATTTGCAATAGCACTAACTAACCTACGTTTCCAAAAATGGTGAAGATTTACATAAATTATGATTCCTCCAAGTGACAGACTACTGCAAGCCTATTAAATATTATCCCAAATGCTATTTACTGAGCTGATAAAATGTTAATGATATATTATTAATTGAAAACAGTAGAACATAACACTGAACCAAACAGGAAAACCTCAATTTGGCAAAATAAGCTACATATATAAGGCTGTTAAAAAAGCTAATTTTATTGATTTCTTTTTGTATTTTGTTTTACTATTGTAGAAGAATCAGAAAGAATTAGAACAATTTTTCTGCACTTTCCTTGTATCCCTGCCCCCCGGCTCCGCCATGCACCTGCCCACACATACCCACACAGAGGTCAGCAATATCTTATGCTGTAGGAAGTTTGTGCTGTTCTTCCTCCCGAGATATTTTCTTTCACTACAGATGAACTGACAATGATGGCTGGCTGGAAAGCCCTCTGTGGCTTCCGAGTAGAGGTGGTCAAAGTGGCCTGAGCCAGGAAGCTTCCAGTAGATATAGAGGTGACAGAAGGCTTGTGGTCTACCCATCCCTGATCCACATTAGTCGCAGGGTGAGATATCAGAGAGAAATGGCTGGTGGCCATTTAGGAAGGCTCGGTCCCAAGCATGGGGTGTCTCAGGCTCAGGAAAAAAATCACCATCCCTAAGCAAGTGAACTGGAACTTCCAAGTTCTCTGAGTGTCCACGGAGATCTTTCTATGATTGACCTTGACAGTGTAAAACCCAGGGACCTTTACACAACTTCCTGAGGACAAGGAGGAAGCTATCCTTTTATAATGGCTTCAAATTTCTTGCAATCTCTTTAAATGGGATTTCATGGGCATATGTCATTTGTCTATAAAGCATCCAAGGCAGGGCCTGGCACACAGTAGGTACTCAACAATGTGAGTCTCCTTGCTTCTGAGGACAAACCACCTGGCTCACTGTTTTTGCAATGCCCCACAGCAAACAAGCAGAGATCTGAGGGTAGGGAGGAGGTTGTTTAGAACTCCCTGGCCTCACAAGGTGGGCTCCTCAGCAATTCTTGACCAGGAGGCCAACTCTACACCTGGCCAGGAGTAGTGCCAGACACGATGGAGGCAGCATCTGGTCCTCAGTCTCTCATTGCCATGGTAACTGACAAGCCAGTCTCCAAGGCTGTAGGAAACTACATCACAGTCCTGATCACTGACAATTAAAGGGTTCCCTCCCCTTTCTGAAACTGCACAATACTCACTTTGGATTCTTCAACCAGCTCTAAGACACATGCTGCCTCAGTGCACGTACCCTCTGGTTTGACACAGCAGTAAAAAGAACCAAAGCTGAGTCTACTGTCTCTATGAGCCCTCACACATAATTTAAGACACCTCACAAGAAGCTCTGGTGGCTTGAATTTTCTCCTGCCTCCATTTCTGCTTTCATGTTCCAGTTTTGAAAGGACTCTCCCTGGGAGCTCCTAGAGGAGCTGCACATGAAAGCAGCAGCCCTGTCTTTGCGTATGTATGTGTGTGTATGTGTGTGTGTGTGTGTGTGTGTGTGTGTGTGTGTGTGTGTGTGTGGTGTGTGTGTGTGTGTGTGTGTGTACACACACGCTTGCTTCTCACCTCTCTGTGTGGTGCCTGATGATTACCCAGCCTGGCAAAGGAGGTGTAATAACAGGGTAGAAGGCACAGATAATAGGGTCTTTCTGGCACAAGCAACAAGTTCATCCGAATCCACCAGAATCCATTTGTGGGAAGACAGATGGATAGGAATGCAGAAAGGTAGAGACGCTAACCTTTAGTTTTCAGATATATTTAACGCAAGTGGTAATTAAAGCTATTTTTATAACTCCCTAAGTGTCAGCACTCCCTTTCCCAAGCATTCTTCTATCAAAACTCTGCAAAATAACAATATACTTGTTGGAAACAATTGACTCACGTCTGAAACATGGAGTCTGATTCCACAGCAATGGGGTCTGGCTGAGCCGTTCTGTCTGCAGGGAGTTAACTTGCTTGCAAATTGCAGAGGATCTGGAGTGGCTCCTAGAATCATTGCATAGCTGTAGTTTAGTAATCCAGGCACACACTTCCTACCCATGATAATATAAGCTCTCTGAGGGTGAGGAGCATATCTCTCTAATTCTCATAAGCACCCACAGTGCCTCATGGGTGTTTGGTACATGGATGCTAAATGAATGATAGATGGTCAAGAGTTACAGATCAAGGAAGGGAAATAGGCCACAGAGGAAGAAGTTAAGGACCACTGAAGAATCACAGCCTGAGTTCTCTGGGGTATTGGACGAAGGAAAGTTTACCGAAGAAATCAATAGGTATTGCAAAGTAGGGAGAGGGTAATTTGATCTGAGTCTTAAAGGATGCCTAGGAGTTTCAAAGACAGAGATAGGGAGAACTAGGGTCCCCGCAAGCTAAAACACAGTTATAAATGCTGCAATTCAAGTTCATCCAGGCGATGAACCAAGCTATGTCCCCAACCCCCTGCACTCCTCATAATGACATGCATTGACCTGTTATCAAGTCCTTAAATCTGGATGCTTCCTTGATTAAGTTCCAAAAACAAACTTGCCCACAGAACATTAGCTGAATGTTAATAAGAAGAGCTATCTTTTAAGAGTTCCTGCTCTATGCCAGACCCTGTGAAGGGTCATTTCTGGTGAGTTATCTCATTTAGTCTTCATAAATTTCCCATGAGGTGTTTATCACAAACTCTATTGAGTACATGAGGAGAATAAAGTTCAAGGAAGGAAGTAAAACAACTTGCCCAGAGTCAAATCCTATCCATGGTGTGTTCCCAAAGGTTGATCTAAAACACAATGGTACCTCGCTGCTTTCTCAATACTGCTCTCCAAAGGCACTATCTGTGTAGCCCCAAGTACCCCCACATGGGGCTTTGAAAAGGGCTGAAGAATGATATAACACAACAAAAATTTCTTCATCTATCTGTAACCATAAGTGTTAACTCTCATAGATTCCTTTTGGGCTGAGAAAGGAAAATAGATATATTCTGATTAACAAACGGAAGTACATTTCTAGTAAACATGGTTTGTTCCTTTCAGATACTACTCATGTGACATGCATTAACTTATTTGTGTGGGCTTTTCCAGGATTCTTTCATCTTTTCCATAGGAAATTTTATTTTATTTTTTAAATTTATTTTAATTAAAAAAAAATTTGGGGCTGCACTGGGTCTTCGTTGCTGTGTGCGGGCTTTCTCTAGTTGCGGAGAGAGGGAGCTACTCTTCGTTGTGGTGCGTGGGCTTCCCACTGCAGTGGCTTCTCTTGTTGCGGAGCAGGGGTTCTAGGCGCGTGGGTTTCAGTAGCCATGGCATGTGGGCTCAGTAGTTGTGGCTCGTGGGCTCTACAGTGCAGGCTCAGTAGTTGTGGTGCCCAGGCTCAGGTGCTCCGCGGCATGTGGGATCTTCCTGGACCAGGGCTTGAACCCACGTCCCTTGCATTGGCAGGTGGATTCTTAACCACTGCACCACCAGGGAAGTCCCATAGGACATTTTAAAAATAAGGTGCTGGGCTTCCCTGGTGACACAGTGGTTGAGAGTCCGCCTGCCGATGCAGGGGACATGGGTTTGTGCCCAGTCCGGGAAGATCCCACATGCCACGGAGCGGCTGGGCCTGTGAACCATGACCGCTGAGCTTGCACGTCTGGAGCCTGTGCTCCGCAACGGGAGAGGCCACAACGGTGAGAGGCCTGTGTACCGCAAAAAAATAAATAAATAAATAAAATTAAAAAAATAAAAATAAGGTGCTGATATGGAAAATAACATAAAGGGAAAAATTTAATAATAAATAATAAAAATTTTATAATAAGACTTTCCACACAAGATTATATTACTACTTCCAGATTATTTTTAAAAAGTCAAATATTGCTGGAATTCAGTCATGTATTTAGCATTTAATTAGTGCTGAGTGTGAAGAGGAAAGGTGAGAGAGGGGCAGTGTGGCATAGGGAACATATTTCTTTTCTTTATATAAATTTATTTATCTATTTATTTATGTTTTTATTTTTGGCTGCTTTGGGTCTTCATTGCTGCTCACGGGCTTTCTCTAGTTGCGGTGAGGGGGAGCTACTCTTTGTTGCAGTGGCTTCTCTTGTTGCAGAGCACGGGCTCTAGGCACGTGGGCTTCACTAGTTGTGGCTCGCAGGCTCTGGAGCGCAGGCTCAGTAGTTGTGGCACATGGGCTTAGTTGCTCTGTGGCATGTGGTATCTTCCCAGACCAGGGCTTGAACCTGTGTCCCCTGCATTGGCAGGCGGATTCTTTTTTTTTTATTTATTTGGTTTTTGTTTTAATTTTTGAATTTTATTTTATTTACTTTTTATACAGCAGGTTATTATCAGTCATCAGTTTTACACACATCAGTGTATACATGTCAGTCGCAATCGCCCAGTTCATCACACCACCATCCCCACCCCCCGCGGCTTTGCCCACTTGATGTCCATACGTTTGTTCTCTACATCTGTGTCTCAACTTCTGCCCTGCAAACCAGTTCATTTGTACCATTTTTCTAGGTTCCACATACACTCGTTAATATACGATATTTGCTTTTCTCTTTCTGACTTACATCACTCTGTATGACAGTCTCTAGATCCCTCCACGGCTCAACAAATGACCCAATTTCATTCCTTTTTATGGCTGAGTAATATTCTATTGTATATATGTACCACATCTTCTTTATCCAGTCGTCTGTCGATGGGAATTTAGGTTGCTTCCATGACCTGGCTAGTGTAAACAGTGCTGCAATGAACATTGCGGTGCATGTGTCTTTTTGAATTATGGTTTTCTCAGGGTGCATGCCCAGTAGTGGGATTGCTGGGTCATATGGTAATTCTATTTTTAGTTTTTTAAGGAAGATCCATACTCTTCTCCATAATGGCTGTATCAATTTACATTCCCACCAACAGTGCAAGAGAGTTCCCTTTTCACCACACCCTCTCCAGCATTTATGGTTTGTAGATTTTCTGATGATGCCCATTCTAACTGGTGTGAGGTGATACCTCATTGTAGTTTTGATTCACATTTCTCTAATAATTAGTGATGTTGAGCAGCTTTTCATGTGCTTCTTGGCCATCTGTATGTCTTCTTTGGAGAAATGTCTATTTAGGCCTTCTGCCCATTTTTGGATTGAGTTGTTTTTTTAATATTGAGCTGCATGAGCTGTTTATATATTTTGGAGACTAATCCTTTGTCCGTTGATTCATTTGCAAATATTTTCTCCCATTCTGAGGGTTGTCTTTTGGTCTTGTTTATGGTTTCCTTTGCTGTGCAAAAGCTTTTAAGTTTCAGTAGGTCCCATTTGTTTATTTTTGTTTTTATTTCCATTACTCTAGGAGGTGGATCAAAAAAGATCTTGCTGTGATTTATGTCAAAGACTGTTCTTCCTATGTTTTCCTCTAAGAGTTTTAAAGTGTCCAGTCTTACATTTAGGTTTGAATCCATTTTGAGTTTATTTTTGTGTATGGTGTTAGGGAGTGTCCTAATTTCATTCTTTTAAATGTAGCTGTCCAGTTTTCCAGCACCATTTATTAAAGAGACTGTTTTCTCCATTGTATATCCTTGGCTCCTTTGTCATAGGTTAGTAGACCATAGGTGTGTGGGTTTATCTCTGGGATT
Source organism: Aethalodelphis obliquidens (assembly GCF_003676395.1). NCBI lineage: Eukaryota > Metazoa > Chordata > Mammalia > Artiodactyla > Delphinidae > Aethalodelphis > Aethalodelphis obliquidens. Next base: position 1,427,226 of record NW_020837981.1, on the reverse strand, counting down.
TCTATCTTGTTCCATTGATCTATATTTCTGTTTTTGTGCCAGCACCATATTGTCTTGATTAGTGTAGCTTTATAGTATAGTCTTAACTCAGGGAGTCTGATTCCGCCAGGTCCGTTATTTTCCCTCAAGATTGCTTTGGCTATTCAGGGTCTTTTGTGTCTCCATACGAATTTTAAGATTTTTTGTTCTAATTCTGTAAAAAATGCCATTGGTAATTTGATAGGAATTGCATTGAATCAGTAGATTGCTTTGGGTAGTATAGTCATTTTGACAGCATTGATTCTTCCAATCCAAGAACATGGTATATCTCTCCATTTGTTGGTATCATCGTTAATTTCTTTCATCAGTGTCTTATAGTTTTCTGCATACAGGTCTTCTGTCTTCCTAGGTAGGTTTATTCCTAGATATTTTATTATTTTTGTTGCAATGGTAAATGGGAGTGTTTCCTTAGTTTCTCTTTCAGATTTGTCATCATTAGTGTATAGGAATGCAAGAGATTTCTGTGCATTAATTTTGTATCCTGCAACTTTACCAAATTCATTGATTAGCTCCAGTAGTTTTGTGGTAGCATCTTTAGGATTCTCTATGTATAGTATCATGTCATCTGCAAACAGTGACAGCTTTACTTCTTCTTTTCCAATTTGTATTTCTTTTTCTTCTCTGATTGCCATGGCTACGACCTCCAAAACTATGTTGAATAATAGTGGTGAGAGTGGACATCCTTGTGTTGTTCCTGATCTTAGAGGAAATGTTTTCAGTTTTTCACCATTGAGAATGATGTTTGCTGTAGGTTTGTCATATATGGCCTTTATTATATTGAGGTAGTTTCCCTCTATGTCCACTTTCTGGAGAGTTTTTATCATAAATGGGTGTTGAATTTGTCAAAAGCTTTTTATGCAACTATTGAGATGATCATATATGGTTTTTATTCTTCAGTTTGTTAATATGGTGTATCACATTGATTGATTTGCGTATATTGAAGAATCCTTGCATCCCAGGGATATATCCCATTGGATCATGGTGTATGATCTTTTTAATGTGTTTTTGGATTCTGTTTGCTAGTATTTTGTTGAGGATTCTTGCATCTATATTCATCAGTGATATTGGCCTGCAATTTTCTTTTTTTGTGGTATGTTTGTCTGGCTTTGGTATCAGGGTGATGGTGGCCTCGTAGAATGTGTTTGGGAGTGTTCCTTCCTCTGCAATTTTTTAGAAGAGTTTGAGAAGGATGGGTGTTGGCTCTTCTCTAAATGTTTGATAGAATTCACCTGTGAAGCAATCTGGTCCTGTACTTTTGTTTGTTGGAAGATTGTTAATCACAGTTTCAATTCATTACTTGTGATTGGTCTGTTCATATTTTCTGCTTCTTCTGGGTTCAGTCTTGGAAGGTTATACCTTTCTAAGAATTTGTCCATTTCTTCCAGGTTGTCTATTTTATTGGCATAGAGTTGCTTGTAGTAGTCTCTTAGGATGCTTTGTATTTCTGCGATGTCTGTTGTAACTTCTGCTTTTTCGTTTCTAATTTTATTGATTTGAGTCTTCTCCCTCTTTTTCTTGATGAGTCTGGCTAAAGCTTTATCAATTTCGTTTATCTTCTCAAAAAACCAGCTTTTACTTTTATTGATATTTGCTATTGATTTGTTTGTATTTCATTTATTTCTGCTCTGATATTTATGATTTCTTTCCTTCTGCTAACTTTGGGTTTTGCTTTTTCTTCTTTCTCTAGTTCCTTTAGGTGTAAGGTTAGATTGTTTACTTGAGATTTTTCTTGTTTTTTGAGGTAGGCTTGTATAGCTATAAACTTCCTTCTTAGAAATGCTTTTGCTGCATCCCATAGGTTTTGGATTGTCGTGTTTTCACTGTCATTTGTCTCTAGGTATTTTTTGATTTCCTCTTTGATTTCTTCCATGATCTCTTGGTTAGTTAGTAACGTATTGTTTAGCCTCCATGTGTTTGTGTTCTTTACGTTTTTTTCCCTGTAATTCATTTCTAATCTCATAGCGCTGTGGTCAGAAAAGATGCTTGATATGATTTCAATTTTCTTAAATTTACTGAGGCTTGATTTGTGACCCAAGATGTGATCTATCCTGGAGAATGTTCTGTGCGTACTTGAGAAGAAAGTGTAATCTGCTGTTTTTGGATGGAATGTCCTATAAATATCAATTAAAGCTATCTGGTCTAATGTGTCATTTAAAGCTTGTGTTTCCTTGTTAATTTTCTGTTTGGATGATCTGTCCATTAGTGCAAGTGAGGTGTTAAAGTCCCCGACTATTATTGTGTTACTGTTGATTTCCTCTTTTATAGCTGTTGGCAGTTGCCTTATGTATTGTGGTGCTCCTATGTTGGGTGCATATATATTTATAATTGTTCTATCTTCTTCTTGGATTGATCCCTTGATCATTATGTAGTGTCCTTCCTTGTCTCTTGTAACATTCTTTATTTTAAAGTCTATTTTATCTGATATGAGTATTGCTACTCCAGCTTCCTTTTGATTTCCATTTGCATGGAATATCTTTTTCCATCCCCTCACTTTCCGTCTGTATGTGTCCCTAGGTCTGAAGTGGGTCCCTTTAGACAGCATATATATGGGTCTTGTTTTTATATCCATTCAGCAAGCCTGTGTCTTTTGGTTGGAGCATTTAATCCATTCACTTTTAAGGTAATTATCGATATGTACGTTCCTATGACCATTTTCTTAATTGTTCTGGGTTTGTTTATGTAGGTCCTTTTCTTCTCTTGTGTTTCCCACTTAGAGAAGTTCCTTTAGCATTTGTTGTAGAGCTGGTTTGGTGGTGGTGAATTCTCTTAGCTTTTGCTTGTCTGTAAAGCTTTTGATTTCTCCATTGAATCTGAATGAGATCCCTGCCGGGTAGAGTAATCTTGGTTGTAGGTTCTTCCCTTTCATCACTTTAATTATGTCATGCCACTCCCTCTTGGTTGTATAGTTTCTGCTGAGAAATCAGCTGTTAACCTTATGGGAGTTCCCTTGTATGTTATTTGTCGTTTTTCCCTTGCTGCTTTCAATAATTTTTGTTTGTCTTTAATTTTTGCCAATTTGATTACTATGTGCCTCGGCGTGTTTCTCCTTGGGTTTATTCTGTATGGGACTCACTGCGCTTCCTGGACTTGGGTGGCCATTTCCTTTCCCATGTTAGGGAAGTTTTCAACTATAATCTCTTCAAATATTTTCTTGGGTCCTTTCTCTCTCTCTTCTCCTTCTGGGACCCCTATAGTGCAAATGTTGTTGCGTTTAATGTTTTCCCAGAGGTCTCTTAGGCTGTCGTCATTTCTTTTCATTCTTTTTTCTTTATTCCGTTCCACGGCAGTGAATTCCACCATTCTGTTTTCCAGGTCACTTATCTGTTCTTCTGCCTCAGTTATTCTGCTATTGATTCTTTCTCGTGTACTTTTCATTTCAGTTACTGTATTGTTCATCTCTGTTTGTTTGTTCTTTAATTCTTCTAGGTCTTTGTTACACATTTCTTGCATCTTCTTGATCTTTGCCTTCATTCTTTTTTCGAGGTCCTGGATCATCTTCACTATCATTATTCAGAATTCTTTTTCTGGAAGGTTGCCTATCTCCACTTCATTTAGTTGTTTTTCTGGGGTTTTATCTTGTTCCTTCATCTGGTACATAGCCCTCTGCGTTTTCATCTTTTCTATCTTTCTGTGAATGTGGTTTTTGTTTCACAGGCTGCAGGATTGCAGTTCTTGCTTCTGCTGTCTGTCTTCTGGTGGATGAGGCTATCTAAGAGGCTTGTGCAAGTTTTCTGATGGGAGGGACTGGTGGTGGGTAGAGCTGGCTGTTGATCTGGTGGGCAGAACTTAATAAAACTTTAATCTGCTTGACTGCTGATGGGAGGGGCTGGGTTCCCTCCCTGTTGGTTGTTTGGCCTGAGGCAAACCAACACTGGAGCCTACCTGGGCTCTTTGGTGGGGCTAATGGCAGTCTCTGGGAGGGCTCACGCCAAGGAGTACTTCCCAGAACTTTTGCTGCCAGTGTCCTTGTCCCCAAGGTGAGCCACAGCCACCACCACCCCCCGACCCGGGCAGGCGGATTCTTAACCAATGTGCCACCAGGGAAGTCCAGGGAATATATTTCTTAAATTTTGAGTCACTCACACCTAAGTTCAAATCCTGATTCCGCCACTTACTAAGTGATATTGAAAAGTCAATCCATTTCTCTGAGCCTCTGTTTCCTTATCTGTAAAATGGAATGATATAAGTTGAAGTACCTGGCAACTTGTCCTCTAACCCTTTCCCAACATTCACCCCCCAAGGTCACCACATCCTCAAGGCAGCAGCATCTGACACCAAAGAACTCTCCCTCCTCTTTGAAATAATTTCTTAATTTGGCTTCCAGGACTCCACCCTCTCCTAACCATGTCAATACTCATATTAAATTATCGAAGCACTTTAATTAAAAAGTAGTGTCAAGAGATATGGGGACATATATATATGTATAACTGATTCACTTTGTTATAAAGCAGAAACTAACACACCATTGTAAAGCAATTACAGTCCAATAAAGATGTTAAAAAACAAACAAACAAACCCCCCCCCCCCCCCGCAGTGTCCTAATGAATAAAATAGCAAGATCCAAGTAGGAATGGCCTTCAAGAAACATACTTTAAAGAAACAAATAAGTTAAAAGGAAAAGAATGGAAAAAACTATATTAGGCTAACACTAGTCAAAATATATCTCCAATAGCTTCAGTAATATCAGTTAAAGTATATTTCAGAGCAGAGGACATTTCAGAGCAGAGGGACAAAGGTCATTCTGTAATGCTAACAGATCAATTAATCAACAGGACATAAAAATCTTAAACATTTATGCCTCTTGTAACAAAGCTTCAAAATATATTAAGCAACAACTGATAAAGCTGCAAGAAGTAGGCAAACTCCAAAGTAAAGTTGAATATTTTGATACCCCACTCTTAATAATTGATAGAACAAATAGACAGAATACAATCAACAATACAGAACACATAAACAGCACTATCAACAAAACTGACCCAACTGACATTTATAGAACCTTCCTCACGACAACAGATTACACATCCTTTGCAAGTGCACAAAAAGAATTTATCAGCAAAGACAATATATTGGACTATCAAATAAGTCTCAATAAATTTAAGAGGATTCAAGTAATATTCAAGAATTCAATGAATTCAACTATGGTCCCTGACCACAATGGAGCTAAATTAAAAATCAGTAAGAGAAAGATCCCTGAAAAATCTTCAAATATTTAGAGACTATTATAACACACATCTAAACAACCCATGGGTCAAAGAAGAAATCAAAATGTAATCTAGAAAGTATTTTGAACTGAATAACAATGAAAATACAGCATATCAAAATTTGGGAGATGCCATTAAAGCACTTAAAGGAAGTTTAAAGCAGTAAAGAAAAATAAAGTTCTCAAATCAATAATTTCAGCTTCCCCCCCAAGGAAGCTATAGATATAGATGGCAAAGAAACACCTGAAAAGATGCTCAGTATCGTTAGTCATTAGGGAAATGAAAACTACAACCATAATGAGGTGCCATTACACACCACTACAGTGGCTAATATCAAAAACCCTGATCAAACCAGGTACTGAAGAAGATGTGGAACAACTGGAATTCCCATATAACCTGGAAGTTTCTTAAAGAATTCAACATACATCTGCCATGCAACATTGCAATTCCACTTGTAAATGTGTACCCAAGAAAAATGAAAGCCTTTGTCCATACAAAGACTTGTATATGAAGGTTCATAGCAGCCTTATTTGTAATCACCAAAACTCTCGAACAACCCAAATGCCCATCAAGGGGTAAATGTATGTTCAAATTGTGGTGTAGTCATACAACTGAACATGCCTCATCAATAAGAAGAACTATTGTTGTATATTGCAATATGGGTGAATCTCAAAATAATTATCTGGAGAGAAACAGCCATAGCAAAACAGAAGAAAAGAAGAATATTACTCTATGATTCCACTTACATAAAACTCTAGAAAATACAAATAATCTGTAGAGCCAGAAACAGACTACCTGGGGAGTGGGTAAGGTAGGACAGGGGTGGGGATTACAAAGGGGCACGAAGACACTGTTGGGGAGATGTATATGTTCACCATCTTCATTATGGTTACAGTTTCACAGGTGTATACATATGGCAAAGAAAAACTGTACATTTAAATATGTGTGTTTATTGTATGCGAATTAAACCTCAATAAAGTGGTTAATTTTTAAGTCAAAAGTAGATTTGAAAAGTGATGCTCAAAAGCAGTGCCTGGCTCCATCTAATGTCTGATAAACCGCAGCTCCTATTCTTTATTCTGGGTTCTCAGTGGGCTACAGTGCTGGCTAAGATGTGGTCCCTGTCCTCAAGGACTCCTCAGTGGGGCTGGGGAGAGAAACAAGTGAATCGATTACAATAAACGTTAATTGTTTTGGAGTGTTGCTAAATGAAATTTGCAGATGGTAAATGGTACAGGGACTTAATATCCGAACAGAATTGGAATCTTCAAAATGAAAGGAAGAAAAAAAATTAAATCTTTACCCTCCCTCTCTTCCTCTGTGCCACAAATAGAGATTTCTTAAAGCTATTTGATTCAGCATGCAAATCATGGTCTATTTATTCTTGTTTTCTTCAATTAGTATATTAGCATTTCTCTCCCCTACATTATGCATGTGTAGCCTAATCTCATTTTCATTTGCTTTAACTCAGTGTGTGTTTGGGGGTAGGGATGGTTTGAAAGTCTAGAGTGGACTGTTGACGGGAGTAGTCTCCTCTGGGGCAGGCCAAGGTCTGTACCCAGAGGGTCCTTATGGAATGTTTGTTGGTGGCAAACCAGTGAAGGTGGTAAGGTTGGGGCCAGGGCCTGAGGGGCAACAACAGGAGAACACTCTGGGCAGAGGGGGCTATGAAGAGGTCCAGACACTGGGATGACCCTGCGCTTAGGGTGGCAGAGATGTCTTATGATACAGGCACAGCAGCTCTAGATGACAAGCAACGGCAAGAACTGAGACCAGAGACGGCTCTGAAGTCAGCTCATGAACAGCCTCATAGACCATGTGGAGGAATCTGAACTCTATGCTATGGACCCTGGCAGCCCACCACCTGCCAAAGACCTGTTCCAGCATACAGGTGAGCAGATGTCGAGAGAAAAAGCACATGAGTGTGTTTGAAACACAAATGCATGTGGCAGCCAGAGTGCACCACTTCATCCTTGGAAAGCACAGTATGCATTAGAGATGGAAGATGCCTGCAGGAGACACCTGTTTCTTGCTGTTTAACTTACCCGCCCTCTTTGATCACAGAATCATTTTTCCACAGAGCACCTACGAATTAGCAGAACATGTGTTTCCCCGAGCCCATTGTGGAGACTGCTGCAGGAAGCCTGGCCAGTGCTTCCCCTGCCCTCCTCCCCGGCTGCTCCACCACCTGCCAATGGCCTGTCCAGGGCACAGGGGAGCCTGTGTGCCCGAGAGGAAGAGCTCGTACCCCACAGGACTTGAAATGCAGGCACAGGAAAAGGAGATGCAATGGAACATGAGGTGCTGACAGTGGCAGCTCATGAAGCAGGATCACAGCTTTCTGAGTTCCTGAAGGATTGGGAGGTTATAAATGCCTCTTCCTCTACACGTAGGCAATTAAACAAGGTGAGGAAGCAGGAGGCAGATGCAGAGCAGGAGGCTTAACCCAGCACCTCCTGTGTGTGTGAGCCCCTCATGCTGGGGGCTCTAGGGAGCTTGACAGAAAGAAGGTCCAGCCCTCACTTATAGGCTGTTCGGGAAGCCAGGCACATGCATCAAGGCCCCAACACAGCATAACTGGGGTGAGGAGTACAGGACGCCAGGAGAAGGAATAACCCTACTGGGAAATCCAGGAAGACCTTTGGGCAGAGGCAATGTTTAGCAAACTCATGCAAGAAAGGTAAGTCCTTGATAGTCAGAGACAGGCATTCCAGGAACAAAGGAAAATCCTAGCAAAGGTCCAGAGCCAGGAGAGGGAAGTAAATAGAGGAAACAACAAGTCACCCACTGCTTGCATGGATGAGCCATGGGAGAGTGGGCAGAGGGTAAGAAGTAAAAAAGCACGGAAAGGTGTGACGGGGTCATCCTGGAGCAGGTTCTGAGGCAGGGAGCAGGATGTGGGCTTTTCTCCATTGGCTAGGGAGCCAACAAATAGGATGGAGACACCGGTCTCTGGGATTGGAGCACTGGGTGAGAACCAGGTTAGGGGGAGGATCATGAGTTCAGAGAGAGATGCACTGAGCTGGAGGTGGTCATGGGGCTTCCAAGTGGCTGAGTCCAGAAGGCATCTCGATCCGTGGGTCTGGAGCTCAGAGAACAAAGATATGGGATGTGGGGGTCATGGACCTAGGCTGGCAACGAGGCAGGGAGTGAGGGCCTGCCGGATGCGACTCCTCCCTCCTAGAGCCCACCTCCCCCTGGGCCCCTGCTGAGCCACAGAACATAGCTCAGAGCATCACTTGCTGACAAAACCTAAGTGCAAGGGTTATGCATGTGCTTCTGCATTTCTTGAACCATTTCCAGCAAAGCTTGCTTTTGTTTCTATGTCTGGAGGAACTAGTCTAACCATGAGAGCTGTCCAGTAACAAATGGAGTGCCTCAAGTCCCCTTCACAGATGGTTCTGGAAGAGGCTGGAGAGACAGACATATTTCATAAAAGAATTTCCTCCAAAAAGTTCCCAAGAGGCCAGGCTATGAGGCAGATGTGTCCTGCCTGGACACAGAGCCTCTCAGGAGGGCATTCTCCACTGCATCCTGACTCCACCCAGCACTGAGGACACCTGTGCATCACTGGGCCAGAGGCACGCGGACAGGAAGCTCTCCAGACAAGCTGATAAAGAGGTTCTGGGAGCCAAAGTCAAGTCTGACTGGTCCTGAACTGGTAGCTTCCGATGAATGACCCAGAGCTGTCCCCTGAGCCCCCCATCTTAATTGTTGCCTTTGTCTTTTCTCAGAGGTTGGCTGGGAAGTACTATTCAAAGCAACTTGTTCTACCCTATCCTAAGTACATCGACTTGCCTGCAACCAAACCTTTTTAAGAATCTACTCTGCATGGGGTATTGGGGATTCAGTGGTGAGCCGGATTCTGACCACGTCCTCAAGGGACTCACGGCCTTGTGGCCACCTTGACTAGTGTTTAAATTTGCTTTCCACACGTTCTTTTGAATCCCCCATCCTCCTCCAAACTAACGTGTAATTTAATCAATCAATAAAAATAGAGTTTACACCCCAAAGCACACCTGCTTGCCAGTGTCCCCACAATGGAGCCCAGAGACCTGTAGAAATTGTCAGTGAGGCTCACATATTCACAAACCTTTCTCTGTATCCAATTACCCCTTCTCCAAATAAAACAGGCTTGTAACATGCAACACCAATATTCACTGGTGAAGGGGTACCGTAGACATATTAAGAAAACCACTGCATGAAGAAAGCAAACAAAAATATGTGCCCTTGAATGTTTATCTTGAATCCAGGAAAATATATTAAGAAAGTCAAATACAGAGAGAGAAACTGGAGGACAGAGCCTGTAAGGAAGGAGGGAAGCAGGGGGTGGAGTCGGAGGACTGCCTTGGAGAAAAACGTGGTAGGAAGAGGCACAGACCTGAGCTCATCTGATGGACTGAACTTCCTCCAGGGAAGTGGGGAGCAGCTCAGGAAGAGGGAAGATGGGGCCCCGGTGTAGATGCTGGATTCTGGAGACAATGTTGGAGCTACCAACTGCCTGCTCCTCTTTTTTTCCTATTTTATTTTTTCCTAGCCATCACATCTGATAAACGGAAAAGCAACTGGGAAAATATTGGTCTGTGGTTCTTTGAATAAAGCCTGGAAATCTAACTGTCATAAGAATAACAGGACTTGTTCCCAATGGGGCCATGCTGTAATAGGAAACAGCAGTTCTGAATATGGCTAGCTCCTAAGGATAAGTCAATTTAGAGAACATCTTAGCCATTAACCAGAGGCCACACTGGGGTCTAAGGGTCAAAGCTTTACAAAAGGACCCACCTTTAGATCGCAGGCTTCAGGAATGTCCACGAGCTGACACCAAGGCCAGCCCAAGAGTGTCCCTGTCAGTATGCATACCTGAGCCCTACTGACTGACCTTACTGAATTAGACCCTGGCCATAGGTTAAGAATCGTTGTCAGGGCCACATGCATGATGGTGCCCTTTGGTGGAAAGGGCTCTGGAACCAGACAGTCATCATACAGAATCCCAAATGCACCATTCAACAGTGTATGACCTTGAGCAAGTGATTTAACCTCTTGAGCCTCCCTTTTCCCATCTGCAAAATGAGGATGGTAATAACTGACATACAGGGCTGTTGATGAAGATAAGGATGTTAACAAACACAAAATGCCCTGACAAGTGCTTGGCCTCCCCATAGAAAAGGAAACCAAGAAAGAGGGAGGTCACTTCCGGAGGAGGACACACTTATCCCAGGGACAGTCACATGACTGGTGTGCCAGCTCACAGTGCGGTTCACTGATGACTGGGGTGGAACACAGCCATCCTCTTGGGTGAGGCTGTTCCAGTGTGGCTCTGACAGGTGTGCCCACACCTGATGCCTCCCAGTGGCACTAAGTCAGTCCTGGGTTCCAGCTGCCCCGGCAATGCCCTGGGAGCACTTCACATTGGCTAGTGTTAACCCCAGCCCTCGCAAGGGAAAAAGAGGGACAGACAAGAGGGCCCTGGGAGTGGGTCGGGATGCAGGGGAGGAAGCAGGAAATAAGTTAGAAATGTAAAAATAGAGCACTTTTGGAAGACTGGCAATAGAGAAACACTGGCTATCCAATTTGGAGGAGCCGCCCTAAAATAAAGCCAGCACTACATATTTGCCTTAAGTGGTACACAGAATGCGTCCTTCCCCCAAAACAAAAGAAACCTATAAAGACGATGGCAAAGCCCAGAGGATCGAACTTCCCAGGGACCATGGGGGACTCTGTCAGGCTCTGAAGAAAGGGGAGGCGGCTGTCACGTCCCTTCTCCTAATCACCAGCACAACCACCCGCAACCCGAGGGCAAGGGGCAGTTACCTCGCATGTCTCCCACCGGCCCGTGTAGACGTGGCGCTAATAAGATATGCACTTATGGACAAACCTCGAAAAGTGGGCCTTGCAAGCAGTTACTATCAGATACTACCTGCAAAATTATAAAATCAGCCACCCCAAGCTCTTTCAGCCATAGTAGCACTGAGCCGATGAAGAAACACACATCATAAAAGCATAAATTACCTGCACAATAAACCTTGCATCTTCTAGTATGTGGCCATTAGAAATCGATCAGTTAATTTAGGAGCAACGGAAGGCCACAGGGCTGATGAAAGCCCGTGCCAGGAAGCACTTTCTAGAGTCAGCTGTGTTAATAGCTGGCTAGGGTCACCAGGCTGCCCTGGTGGGTGCTTCCCGAATGGATGTGCGGGCAGAGGGCATGGCATCACAGGCCACTCCCGTGTAATGTTTGCAGCGTGGAGGTGGCCAGGACAAGTTACGGTGTAATGGTGGAGAACAGACCAGGCTGCAGTGAAACCTTGGTGTGCCCATTCCTCCCAGGACCCAAACCAGTGGAATGGCCAGTCATGGGAGAGATTTCCCATTTACCCCCTTTAAATGGTTCCACTGAACTGTGCCCTGACCAAGCTGCACAGCAGGTGTGCACACACATACACACACACACCTATACGCATACACATATACTCATACACATACTGACATGCACACACACACTTATGCACACACATCCACACTCTCACAAATATATACAGTTACACACTCACACCCATGCACTCTTATATACACACCCTCACACAGAGTCACATAACACACATACCTTCAACCTCCTGCAGGAAATGCAGCCTCCATCCCCTCTGCATTCCTTTGTCCACCCCCTCTGCACCCCATTTTCTAACCTGCCCTCACCTCTCCGGTCTCTGACCCCTGACTGGTAACCTCCCCTCACCCTGTACATCTAATGCCTGACGCCACTTCTCACGGACTCTTGACTTCCTCCTGGACTCAGATCTCCACTCTTCCCCTGGTTTCCACCTGCTCCGGCTGAGTATCTTGGCAAGTTCTGTTTACCTCTCTCACCTGTTGTCTTGCACGGTGGAGCCCTGGAATCTATTCCAGCACCAAGGATCACTCTGCACTTTCCCAAGGGGTGGGGGCTCAGTGCAGGCCACGCCCCTCACCATTCTGGGGCTCTTACCTCATTCACAAAGACCCAGTGGCTGTCCTTGGAAGCCAGGTTGGTCTCCACGGCCTGCAGAGAGAGAGAGAGAGAGAAAAAAAAACATGACCAGAAGCAAGCCAGAAGATGGCAGATGCACAGGATGACTGCCGAGGTGGAGTTTGATAAACATTGTTCCTGGAAAATTTTTTCCGTACAAAGCACGCTGTTCCCCTGAGGTCAGCTCTGGCTGCCTTAGCTACGAGACGCATCATTTGAACATGGACATCTGATTTCCTGCTGTTCTTCGGAGCTCTCATGCGCCAGTCCAGTTCCAGTAGGCGTCACAGGGCCATGGGCGGGGACATCCCTCCCCTCTCTCCTCTTGGAGAATGCCTGCAAACACCTTTCTGGAGGGGTGCTCAGGGAGGAATGTCTCACTGCTGCCTGAGGCTAGAGAATCAGGAATCTGGAACAAGGGATTTACAGTAGCTTGTCCAGCCTAGCTGAACAACACCCAGGAAGATGGCAGCTCACAGCTGGGGCTCTGAGCTGCCTTCAGATCTAAAGAACCCATCAAGGACCCTAGAACTGGCTCTTTTTTGCTCCGGGGCAGTGACCCCCATCCCCATCATTCTCTCTTAGAGCATTTTGTTCTATTTCTTTATAGCACTTGCCATGTCTGTACTTGAATAATTATCAGCTTATTTATTTTTTATTATCTATCGCCTTCACCAAGTTGGGGGTCTCCATGAGGTCAGGGGCCACATCTGTGGCTGTCACATTTGTGTCTCAAAACCTTACACTATAACCAGCACATAGTAGGTGTTCAATATATAAATGAATACAGTTGTTGAAGATATGAATGAAGTACAGGAGGGCGAAGCAGATAGGACCCAGTTACTTATTTTGTTTCTCGTATGTTTTCATGAGTGCTCTCTCCCTTTTTTAATTGGAAATCCAACAGATTGAAAAAGAGGAGGAACTGGTAGTTTTCAAGCCTGTCCTGTAAGAATACTCACAGTTAGCACGAGCCAAATACTGCTGAGTGCCAGGCACTGTTCCAGGCCATCTACGAACCTGGGAGAGAGCTCAGATTGTAGTCCTCTTTTATTTTTACTTTTTTTGGTATTTCTTAATGTAATTTTTGTCACTCTTTTTATTTGGAAAAATACAGAAAAATTTAAATGTTCAAAATTATCCCATAAACCTGCCCCATTTTTTAATGCACTAAAGTAGTGAAAACACCCCATATATCCCTCCAAATTCATCCCCCAGAGATTGTTCCCAATGGCCCCTTCCAGAAGTTTTCAGTCATACCTGCATGTATGTGTCTACATACACTTATCAGACAGATGTTTTAATTAAAATGGGATCATGAAATACACATCAGGTTACAACTGTCATTTTTGACTTAGTGTATCAAAAATATCTTTCCTCTTCAGTACACAGAGATCTGATTCATTCTTCTTAACAGATGAGTCACAGAGTGGTAAGGAGCCTCCCTGCTCCAGTAACCCAAGGGGCTGGGGGTCTGTGCTACCCCTTGGGGGGTTGACTACTGGGCCACCCTGCATGATAGGGGGCACTCCAGACTGGAAGCGGTCATAGAATGGGACAGTGAAAACTGATGGCCAGTTACAGTCACCAGGGACAGTGCAGGTGTGCAAGAGAGGCTGGAATTGCTCTTTGCAGCCTCTGAGAGTTGATTTGGCACCAAAGGCTCCAGTTCTCAGGGGAGCAGATATCAACTCAATACAGAAGAGAAGTTCCTGACTTTCCAAGGAGTTCAAGATGGAATGGGTTGCAGGAGCAACAAGATCTCACTGTGGAAATGCCTGCATGGAAGGCAGATAGCAGGGCCATATATGTATGTAAGTATCAACATGGAGGCTGACCACAGGTGAGGGGTAGCACACCATCACGCACTGGCATTCTGCAGCCATGAGTCTCAAGTCTGGCTGCATGTAAGAACCTCCTAGGGAGCTTTTAAGAATGCAGATCCTGGGCCGCACTCCTTGGATTCCTAACTCATTGGGAATAGTCACGTGCCTGACATGCTGTGTTGTTTCAGAGCTCTGAACCCTGACTCTTAGCCTCTGGAGCCAGAATGTATAGTTCTGTGAATCTGAAGGTATAGGTGCACCTGTACAGGTGAGAGGTCCTCCAATGTCCCTGCAGGAGCCAGCAGTGCAGAGGACCTGACTCAGTTGCCAGGACATCCCAGGAAGCAGGTGGGAGCCCTGGCTACATTAAGGCATCTTCCCACCTGGTCTCATCCTCATGCGTGGAAGATAATGATGGAAAGAATTGATCAGAAAACCCCACAGGACAACTGGCCAACTTTCCTGTCCTACTTTCCCCCTCACCAATTAATTAGCTAATTTGTTAAGCCTCTTTTCCCCACACAGAGATAAACAGCACTTGGCTACAGCCTTTTCCAGAGGGTGCAACTCCCACAGAAGCTGAGATAGATGGTGAGGAGAAGCGACTGCAGATTTAGCAAGAACACCCCTCCCCCCGATGGCTGGAGAGCTGCCAGCTCCGTGGGCAGAGCCCTAAATGTTCCCAGCCCAGTGGACGTGTCCCCTTCTAAGTGCCATCCTTTCCCCAGCCATGTCTGAGGCAGGTGGAGGCCCCCAAGACCTCCCTTTCACCTCAGAGCCAGCAAGGTAAGGAGGGGGCAGGCAAGCACAGGACGGTCGAATCCCAGGTCTGCCTCTGCTTAGCTGAGGGCTCCTGGGTGAGCTACTCCACCTCTCTGAGCGGCAGTCCCACGCATACAGGGTGTTCGGCGGCCAGCAGTACTATTGACACTCCGCCCTGGTCCCCCTCAAATCTCATTAGGCATTCGGAGCCCAGTGGCTCCCCGTATGCGTTCAATGCCAATGGCAGGCACTGTGGCCAGCTGTCCGAACCTTCCTTGGCACTCGGGAAAATGTACACGCTCACCAAGGACTGAGGGTACCATATACCCAAACCCCAGCTGCTCTGTTCCCTGATGGGGGCTGCTCAGAGCGTGGGCTCAGCTGTTTCCGGATCCCCTCTGTGGGGCTCGCCCACACGACCTCGCTCATGCACCCTCGCTGGCTGCTTTCACTTCCCTGTTCCACGTTCCCACTCCCCAGCCAGGTTTTTTTGTTCTTAATTCCCCTGGGAACACTTCTTACTAAATCACTGTCACACACACTCTTGCCCCGAAGTCTGCTTCGGGGGACCCAACCTGAGACAAACCCCTCCTATCTTAAAGTTACTGTGAGAATTAAATGAAATTGCGGGTGAAGCATCCAGCCCAGAAAGCAGCTCACTATGGATGGTCAGTGAACACGAAGGCCCTCCCTACGCCTTCCACTCACGTCTCCTGCCTGGTTGTCCTTCGATGGTCTCTTCTGAATGTGTAGAAGTGGGTCATCTCTCATGTGTTCCTTCTTTCAGTCAACAGACGGCACCAGACACACACAGCAGCTGCCCTAACTCTCCTGCACACGGGTGTGAGTCAGGAGTCTCGTCCATGCCGCTGTGGAGCCAACAGACCAATAACAAACACGCAGGTATGGTCAGCACTGCCTCCTCTATGAGTCCATAGACCCTTCAGGGCAGCACAGTGGGGCCTCCCCTCACCCCAGCCACGCTGCGGGTTTACCACTGCAAAACACCGCTGGCATCTGCAGAGGAGTGCTGGACCAACTAGACAAATAAGGGCAGGCCCTTCCTTCCATGGGTAGGCAGGGAGTGGAGCTGGCCTTCCGCTCCAGCTGGGCTCCTGGTCACTTGCTCACTGCAGGTAGGGAGGCTGGCTTCCTGCAAACGGGCTTCTCTCCTGGAACGGGGCACCATGGCTGTGAAACTCCCCACTAAATAATGCAGTGGCAGGTGGTGGAGTCCTGAGCAACTTCAGGAGCTCCGCACAGTCCCTGGAAACTAGGTCTCAATGAACCCAAGGGATGCCCTCAGTGGCGCAATGCCTCGGCACAGCACAGGCAGCCCTGCTTAGGTCAATGCTGTGAGTCCCTGAAAGGCTATGCCAGACCATCAGAGCCCAAAGGCCTGACTCCTGGGGTCCCTCAGTAGAGTGGCAAGTGGAGAACTTTAGAAGAAGAACTGAGGAGGTAGGAACTTCTAAAGAATCATGCTGACTCCTGTTTTAGCCCCTTTTGAATAGGAGACCCAAAATGCTTCAGGTGGCATGTAGCCCAGGCTAAGAGCTGGGATGGTGGACAGAGACAGCCAGTGGGAAGGGACATCACTTGCCGAGGCAGAACTGGACATCTGCCCTTGTTCTGACACCCACATACCACACTTTTGAGAGATAAGTGCACTGTCATAGGTGGACCCCTGTTAAAGGAAGCGGAAGGCAGCTGTTCTTCCCACACCCACACCTGGAGGAGGGAATGTGTCCCCTCGTCCGTGAGCAGCAGCCCCTGTCCGAACCTCAGGGTGCCTTTTCCTATGGCCAGTCGCATCTATGGAGCCAGAGTATAAGTGATGCAGGACACACCATCCCTGCAGGCTTGCCAGGCGCCAGGGGACATTTAGATGCTGTCCTGAACACCCAGCCACCTTGATCCCACAGTTTCCATAGAGAAGTAGAGGCAGATCAAACCCCAGCTCCTGGCTCCCAAAATGACAGCAGCCCCTAGCACTGCCAGGAATGGGATGTGTGGGGCAGCTCGCCTGGAAGGGGCTGCGAACACGTGGAAGTGAGGCTCAGTGCTAATATGCAAACATCTGGATGGAAGCAGAGAAGACAGGAGTTCTGAGGGATCAGAGGAAGCACCTCCAGCCTGTTCCCTTTCCTCTGTGTTCTCAGTCTTTCATGCAGAACCAAGTTGCAGCCATTTCCAAGGGCGACAAGAGCCTGCTTTTATCAAGCACCAGCCAGACACTTCAATACAACCCGTCCACTTGACAAGCCACGGGTCTTGCTTGGTTCACAACACCCTAAGGAGCCAGGTAGGTTCTCATCCCCATTTCACAGCTGAGGAACTAAGATCTAGATATAGACTCGGATCTTGCACGAGCCCCTCTGTTAGTAGAGACTGGATTTGAACTCAGGTCCATCTGTCCCCAAAGCCTATGTTCCTTTCCCTTGGTAATGCAGCTCCCTAAAAGGCCTGGACAACAGTCAGAGCAAATGTAGGAGCCTTTGAGCCTGGCCCTCTGACTATGGGAACAAAATGACCTTTTATTCATATCTAAGAAAATGGCCTTACTAGCCGCGGTGCCTTCCTTCCCAGGTTAACTTATCCTCCTAAGTATGAGACCATTGTACCACTTGCCGTTCTCAAGTCTGAGGCTGTTTCACTTGATCTTGGCCTCAAGGAATAGTAAATGGAGTGGAAAAAACCTCCACATGCAAGCCTTCCAGCAACATCGCTGAGGATTTATTTTACAACGTGCAAATGCCACTGAATATCACGTATGTGTTAATTGTTGGCCACTTATCCAGCATCCCCCACCCCCACCCCCACCCCCAACACTGGGAGCCTGAGATAATGAACGCTTGTCACTGACTAGCATCTTTTTAAAACCCCAACTCTAACATTTCAGAACATTCCCCCCACGGAGCCTGGGGCCTGGCATTTTCCCAGGAAAGACACTGAGCTAACTTTAAAGACCCACTGCTGCCGTTGCAACAACATGCTATTTAGGAACAATTCTCTCTGTGCGATGTCACCCCTCTGAAGCACGAGGGAGTGCAATGCCCCCGATTTGCAAGGAAGGGGAGTAGCTGATGGCGAGACGACGGACAATTTCAGGAGCCCATTTATAAGGAAGTCAGCAAAGCAGCCACCATGAGGCCCGAGTTTCATAAGATATGCCCAGAACCACCATGAGGAACCCCATAAAGGGCAGTTATCACTAGGTCAGGCCACACCATCCTTCCCAGGGGCTGCCCTCTTGGGAAAAGGGCCTGAACTTCTGGCTCAGATACTTTCTGGCCCTCTGTACTCCAGCCTTTTCTCTAGAACCTCTTGGAGCCTTCCTTTCACCAGAAAACTGCCTTAAGGATCTCCCCCAGTCTCCCATGGCTCCTACTTCTGGCTCCATCCTTCCTCCTAGAGCTTATTGGGGAATCTTGGGCCCTATGTGGGTCTCTTTCCCAGTTTCCTCTCCCAGACCCTTCCCAATAGATGGTACCTCCTGACCAAGTGTGAGGTTTCTGTTCCCACCTCACCCATCGTTCTGCTAGAGCTTCCTTGAGGCCCAGGGCCCTCACCCTTGGTGGGAGCAGGAAATTCAGCCACCTGAGTACATGTGTGTGTGTCGGGGGACAGAAGGGGGGTTTGCTGGAGGATGGTGGAGACAAGGAAATCACCCCAGCTACACAAAGCCATCTGGGGAAGGTGTGGCAGAATTAATCTTGCATAGCTTCCAAACATAACTCTGGGACAATAAGAGGGTGTTTTTGCTGAGGGAGAGCTCAGCCTGTGGCCTGGGAGTTCAGGGACCGCTCTGGCTGGGAGAGGCTGGATGGAGGTGAGGGTTGCTTGCAGGCTGGGTCCAATCACTGACACTCACTGAACAACTCTGCCACCTGACCCGGAGCTAAGCCCTCTGCACATGAAACCTCCCTGAGTCTCACAACAGCCCACTGACAGAGGTTCTGAGCCTGCAGATGGGGAAACTTACCCAAAGTCTCCCAGCAAGTCAGTGCAACCGAGGCAGCATAATCAAGCCTTTCAGATGTCAGATCCCACGCACTTTTGAGTGTATCATGCCGACTCGGGGACCAAACACAGACAAACTCATTCTTGGCACTTTTTGTAGATGTTTAATGAAAAACCAAGAGTTGAGCTGGAAGACGATGCAGACAGTCGTGAGGCTTGGCGTGTGGAGCCACAGGGACTTCTGTAAAGTCAGGTCCTGGATTCTGGAGTTTCCTTCCACCACCCCTCCCCAGAACCCCTGGGTCAGGTGGTCCTCCAGTTGCCAAAGGGTTTCTGTATATGGAGAGCAGATTCCAGTCCATCACCAAGAGGTGAGCTCCTCACGGGCCGAGGTCTGGTGCAGTTACCATGCAACCCTGGCAGACAGTGAACTTCAGAAGATGTCTATGGAAGAAATGAATGG
Organism: Aethalodelphis obliquidens; assembly: GCF_003676395.1. Lineage (NCBI taxonomy): Eukaryota > Metazoa > Chordata > Mammalia > Artiodactyla > Delphinidae > Aethalodelphis > Aethalodelphis obliquidens. The sequence goes on along the minus strand of NW_020837981.1, from coordinate 1,407,969 downwards.
TGGGTTCACACGCCTGCATATTTCCCTGGTGCTCAGTATGAGGAAGGTCAGGGGCATAAACAGGAAGCCCAGTACAGTGTAAAGGGATATTGACATACAGGCAGCCATCACTCTGCACAGTAGGTACTGAACTAATGGAAACCCACGCATGAGGGGCCTGTGTCCTCGCTTCCCACGGCATCGATACGCACTTAATTTCCAGTTAACGCTGTGTTGTGCAAAGTCAGTCCTGCCTGTATTTGAAAGTAGCATCCTTTTTCTACACATCTGTGAGAACCTGAGAATGAAGTGAAGTGAATGTGAAAGGTGGATAAATGCAAGATATCGTGACCATTAGAAGCTGATGCCAACATGATCAGATTTTAGAGCTTTTTTGTGGGAATGTAATCATTTCTTCATTTGTGCCGAGTTCTTTTTTTTGTTTTTTTTTGGCTGTGTGGGTCTTCATTGCTGCTCACGGGCCTTCTCTAGTTTTCCGCGCGGGGGCTACTCTTCGTTGCAGTGTGTGGTCCCCTCACTGTGGTGTCTTCTCTTGTTGCGGAGCACGGGCTCTAGGTGTGCAGGCTTCAGTAGTTGTGGCACATGGGATTAGTTGCTCCGCGACATGTGGGATCTTCCCGGACCAGGGCTCAAATCCGTGTCCCCTGCATTGGCAAGCGGATTCTTAAACACTGCGCCACCAGGGAAGTCCTGTGCTGAGTTCTGAACCTCCTGATGAAAGTTCCCACTATCCTGCTTAGCAACACAGTAAGTTCTGGACTAGGTTAGTCCATCGATGGCATTTAAAAAGATATTACCATCACACCTGAGAGAGAGTGCTGTTCATGAGATTGGTTTCTTACACTTGCTTTGATCTCAGAAAAACTATTATGTTGCTATTGGGAAAAAAAAAAAAAGCATAACTGACTAAGTACATGTAAAAATCTGATGGATCTAAACAATTTCTAATCAATCATGAGACCTCCCTGCCCTCAGTCCACACTGTTTACCAAGTCTGAGATAAACAGCTCTTCCAAACTTTCAAACTTCCCACTTTGAACAGAGGGCAGAAGGGCCAGCTCACGGCCTCTGGGGGATGAAGATTCATTACAGATCATTTGTGGATCCTTCAGATGAAACAGAGACAGGTTCCAGGGCTGTACAGGCAGTGCAATTGACTGTAATAAAAAGTGAGAATATGCTACATGTGGACAATTTATGAGGAAGCGTTAATAACAGCAGAAAAATGAAATGGAGTCTGCTCGCAGGCACGATCTGTTTAATAAGATCAACTTGGAGAAGGGAAGCCAGGCAGTGTCGATGAGTAGAAACTGATGGATACTTGGATTTTAATCAATGGTCCATAATTTCCGTGCCACCTGGAAGGCAGAGAAGCCAAATAAGGCCCTCTGTGTTCTCACTCTCACAGACACCCAAGCTGTTCTAACGGGAGGGAATGGGAGCCAGCTTTTCTGTCAATCTTATCTGATGGAAGAGAAAGGTATACCCGGCCCTTGGCCACATGGAGGCTACCACACAATCATTTTGGGAGACTGGGGTGTACAATAGAACAAATGGCTTCTGAGCTTAGTTACACCTGCTCTGCTTTGGTGAGAGCAGCCGCCAGTCTCTGCAGTGGGCTGTGAACAGTCTCACCACGTGGTCCTGAGCGGGCAGGGGACGCTGCTCTTGGGTGGCAGGTGGCTACGTTGAACCATTTCTCAAACACTCTGCTGTCCAGCTCCAGCTTCAAGCGATTTTCAGATATAAGCAAATAAAAGTCGAAAACTGATTAGAAATGTTTTTCTCTCCCTCCCACGGGTATTTGCGCGTTCATACTGGAGCTTTGAGCCGGCGCTGTGCGCATCCAAAGACTGGCTCTGGGGACCCACAGCATCAGATGCTGCTGAAGGAGGGGGTGGGGACCGTTTGGGGCAGAAAAGTCCCTCCTAGTGCCACTGGGTCACATAATGCCTCAGAGGCTTGCCCCCCCATGTGTGGCTGTCAGCCCCAGAGACCAAGACCCACAGCGGGATGTCCACTGGGAGAACAACTACACTGTCTCTGCTGCTCAATTAAAGCATCATCATTCAAGGTTAATACCGCGACCCCTTCAAATTGTGCCAGGCAAGCCATTTCTGCACACGTATCTAATTCCTTTTCTCAACCTAAATTGTTTTTAAAAGATGGAAGCGTTTGAATTCTTTTCAAGGCAATAATGTTGAAAGTAGCAATTCTTTACCAAGCTGATAAGAGCTGTTGGGTGTAATTTGTATTCTTTTTTATGAGCCTGACTTTTGGGAGAATGAAATAGGGAGAAAAATCTCTTCTTTTCAGTTCTGGAGACAAGAACCGCTTCTTTCTCTGGGTGCTGGGGAGGAGGTCCCTGGCTCAGGAATTGTCAGGAAACAAGTCGCTGATTTGTGACACAGGAAAGCCAGGGAGACACTCTGTGCTGGGGTTGGGACAGGGGGCTGGGGAGCTGGGGTATAAACAGCTGCTCATCTTGGGGCTCACTTGGACTCTGGATCCCCTGAAAGTGATTCAGAGTCCATGGGTGGGGCTCCAAGGTCTTGGGAAGTAAGGAAGGAAGGATGTGGCAAACTCAGTGAAAAGAGAAGAGGGAGGAGGAATCCACAATATAAATTCTCACCAAATGCAAAGCCTCTGTAGAGTTGGGGCCCAGACCTGGGCATGGCCAGGAGCTTAGTTTTTACACGAAGTCCTCTGAGTCCAACAGTAAAGCCATTGTCACTCTGCACTGTGCTGCAGAGTAGATGTAGAAGCCAAATGCTCGTGCGCTTCATCCTCGGGGGTGTGGCCCACCTGCCTCGCCCTCCACCTCTACTGCCTGCACAAAGGACCTGGAAAGGCCCTACCCATGGGGTGGCATCATTTGGAGAAAAAAAACTCTCTGAACACAAGGCTTCCAAGCTCAGTACCTGGAGTGGAAAAAACAATGACATCCTGCAACCTGCCTTGATCTGAGGCACCCCACTGGTTCCATCTACTGATCTTGGTATTAGGCATGACCTTGACCCCCAGGGCAATTTTAAACTTTAAGCTCTCCAAACATTCCTATTCCTGTGGGTGTGTGCATACACAAATATATACATACACACACATAAATAACTGTACTTCATTCGCTTTGTGGGGGAAAACGGGGCACAAATAAAAAGAATATTAATGAATCAAAAACCAAAATGCCCAGCACAGCCATTATTGTAGCTCTCAAAAATTCTTGCCTCAAATCCACACTCCTCTTTCCATGACTTTTCATATGGCCTCCAAGGTGCTTATTCTAAAATGTAAACCTGAATCTACATTGCCGCTAATTCTTGCGACCATCATGGAAGGTGATCATTTATGATCCCCTATTAACAGAAAAAGAAAGTGAAGCTTACAAACTAGTATATAACTACATGGTCAGCTCTTTGGAGTAACAGACAGGAATAGCATCATCTGTGCCCAGGTGGGAGAGCCCAAGGGTACAGCTCAAATCATGATGGCACGAGACAGCCTGTCCCCATGTCTGGACTAGCCATCTGTCCCACCAGACTCCCAGGACAGGGAAGCTCATGAGGGGCTCAGCCCCTCCCCTGGTGGTCATTCAGTGTGGGCGTGATGCATCTTGACTCTCTCCTCCCTGGTACCAGTTGGCCACGGCCCAGGGAAGGGCCAAGTGCTGGCTAGTGTCCGGCTGACAGTACAGGGCCCAGGGGAAGGGCCATCGGCACAAAGCAAGAGGCCTCAGGCTAGAAAGGGACGCACCCCATAGGCCTCCTGAGGAAAGAGCAAGACATGATGGAGGCCCCAGGGAGGATAGCAGGATTCTCTGACTTGTCCACTTCATGGATTAATGAGATGGAAAAGTCAAAGAAGCACGTGTCACCCTCAGGAAAATCCATGAGCAGGTGGCAGGGAGACAACAGCAGAACACACCCACCCATTTAGCAAGCATGTCCTGGGCTCCTACTAGGTGTCGGGTGCTAAGAAGGATACTGCACATGGAGATGAGGCAGTCTTGGGCCCCATCCTTGAATAAATCCAGCTGACTGGCAGAGACAAAGCCACAAAGAGAGAGAATTCCACTAGACCAAGGGAGAAAGTGCAGTGATAGAGAGGCTTTCAGTGAATCAGGAACCAGATACCAACTCTTGCCTGGCAAGTAGAAGCCCCCTGCTGGGGGTGGGCAGTGGTGGGATGGGAGGGTCTTCCAGTCTAAAGAGACAGCATGTATAAGCCTGGAGGTGAAAAGGGGCATTCAGTTTGTTAAGAATGGTGGTTGAGTCACATCTTCACATCTTATGAATAAGGATTTGGTTCTAAGGTTATTAGGTGAGGCAAAAATCAATTATAATCAAAATCAGCCACGGAGATTTCTTAGCTCATGGATATAGTACAGAAAATATAATTTGTATAAAGGACCCTGTAGTCGATCCTCTAACCTTTATTAATCAATGTTTTTCCACGGTGGTCCTCAATTAAAGCTTCATTTTCTTCCCTGAGTGTATTGACTAACTCATCACCCACCTGTCCAGTCCTGGAATGCCATGCACCCTACCCTGCCCTGTCACGCCACTGCGCTATCCAAGTGGCCAGACCAGAACCTCTTCTTACCTTGCAAGTTAGGATGGTATATGTATGGTCAGATCTGCATTCCAGAGAGGTCAGACTGGCCATGTGGAGAAGCCCTTGAGCCCACACACCCATTCTTTCCAGCAGGTTCTTTCTCACTATGTCAAGCTTTACTGTGCCCAGGGCCTGTTGGTGAGGCAGTCATGGCATTGTCTGGCCCAAGTACCTATCAGCTGGAGTTAAATGTGCATGTGAACCATCTTCACTGTTGGTCATGCTGTGGCTTAAAATCAGGGGTGTAAGGGTCAGTAGCATGAAGCATGAGTTATGGACTGAAATACTGCCAGGTCCCAATCAGCAGGGCCTTATGCTATGCAGTGCAGCCTGGCTTTTACCCTGTGAATTGGGAGCTTCCAGATTGTGTTCTATGGAATGGAAAAGGCTTAGGAGATGCTAAGTTCTCCTGTAAAAAAAAAAAGTCTATGCTGAGAAAGTTTGAGATATACTGGATTTATATCCCTACCTTGAAGAATCACAAAAGGACACTAACAGAAATGTCCTCGGAATGTTATGGGGTGAATTGTGGCCCTCCATATTCATATGTGGAAGCCCCAATCCCTAGGACCTCGGAATGTAATTGTATTTAGAGGCAAGGTCTTTAAAGAGTTAAGTTAAAATGAGGCCATTAAGATGGGCCTAATCCAATTTGGCTGGTGTCCTTATAACAAGAATAAGAAGCATGAGGGACGCAAGCTCACAGAGAAAAGGCCATGTGAGGACAAAGAAAGAAGGCAACCATCTACAATCCAGGAAGGGAGGCCTCAGGAGAAACCAACCCTGCTGACACCTTAATCTTGGACCTCAAGCCTCCAGAACTGTGAGACGATATTATGAAAACACTGTTCCCTACTAACCCAAGTAGTAGACTGTGATTATAGTATTTGCTTGGTTATACAACTTCTGCTTTTCTTGCATTAGCAATTCCTTTTATTTGTATTTATACAAGTTCTATAATATATTTGTCCAAATGCTCAGCCATACAAAAACAACTCTCAGTTCCCTTTCGCCCCAGAGACAGCCTCTCAGAGCCCTCTCTCCCCCGCTCCTGTATGGATCCCTGCTCTCCAGCTGGATGACCAGGGACTGCCCTGAGACTTTCCTATCTGTCCTGCTGGCTGGAGTCTCTATACTTGTTATTACTTACTCCTATCTTTTTGGTTTTTACTTTCTTTTTCTGAAGCTCATCCTACAGCATCTTCCTAAGAAAAGGTGCATGGGCTGTACATTTTTGAGTCTATGCATGTACAGAAATTTCTTAAAAAAATTTTCCTATCACATTGATTGATTGTTTCACTTAGACATAATAGGGTAGTACTAACTCATCCACAAAAATAGCGCTTCTCCAGTATCTTCTTGCATCCATTATTACCCCTAAGCATCCCGATGTCACTCTGATTCATGTGCCCTTTATGTCACCTGCCCATCTTCCTCCTCCCCTCCTCCTTTTCTTCGTTCTCACTCTCACTCTTTCCCTCTCTCTGCATCCCTTCTTCTCTCTCCCTGGTGCTCTGAAACTTGCCATTGAAGTACCTTGAGGTGGGTGTTCTTTTCCTTTATTTTGGCTAAGAGATAAATGGTTGATAGGACTTTTTAGTCTGAAGACACATTCCTTTTGTTCCAAAACATTTTCTTGTCTGTTTCTTTGATATGTGCCTTGTCTCCATTTTTATCTGTTCTTTCTCTAGGATTTCTGTTAGAATATTGAACTTTCTAGACTAAACCATTCATTTTTCTCAAGTTTACTCTCCAATTTTATACCTCTTTACTTTTGATCTTACTTTCCTCAACTCTAATACTTCTACTGGGCTTTTAAAAATTCAGTTAATTTATTTTTTTGCCTTCAGTTGCTATTTTGTGCTCTCTGTTCTTCTATATAGCATCCTGTTTATGTCTTAAGCAAAAAATATTTTTAATCTCTTTAAGATTATCAGTGATATGGTTTTTCATGTTTTCTTCTGTTCCCTAAACTAAGTTTGGCCCTGGATCCCTTTTTCATATTTGTTTTGTACTCTCTCTTTCATATAAGAGACACTCCTCAAATGCATAATAATCCCTGGTTGTTCTTTCATGTTTAAAGTGGGGCATCTGCAGCATGATGGATGCAACTGGAGATTATCATACTAAATGAAGTAAGTAAGAAAGAGAAAGACAAATACCATATGATATCACTTACACGTGGAATCTAAAATATGGCACAAATGAACCTATCTATGAAACAGAAACAGAATCACGGGCATAGAGAACAGACTGGTTGTTGTCAAGGGGGCGGGGGTTGGGGGAGGGATGGAGTGAGAGGTTGGGGTTAGCAGATGTAAGCTTTTATGTAAAGAATAGATAAACAATAAGGTTCTACTGTATAGCACAGAGAACTATATTCAATATCTTTGATAAACCATAATGGAAAAGAATATTAAAAAAGAATATATATGTATAACTGAATTACTAGGCTGCACAGCAGAAATTAACACAACATTGTAAATCAACTATACTTCTATTAAAAAAATAAAGTGGGGCATTCAAAAGCTCACTGAAGGGCATGAATGTGGCTTGTGGATGGATGGATTGGTGGGCTTCCCTGATTCTGCATTGGAACACACCTCTCTCCTCCACAATTTCAGCTCCTGGAGGTCTTTTCTCCAGTTCAGGTTCTCCAGAAAAGATTCTTCCTACAACCTGCCTGAAGGGTATCTTCCAGCTGCTGGCATTCTGAAATCAGGAAAAGGAAGTAAAGGTCCTACTCCTCTCCATGCAAATCTCTGCTTAATTTCTGCTGGTTTCTGCCACCTGCCTCATCCTACTTTCTGGGGTCTCTGGGTTCTAAGGCTTTCAAGAAGGTAGAACCAACTCACTTCCCATGAGCATCTTTATCATCAGGCACTGAGGCTGTAACATCCTTACCTCAGCTGAATCAGTTACCCTTCCTCCACCCACTCTCTACTTTCCAAAAACTAGCCCCAAGATCTCACCAACTGTTGTCTCCTCCCATGTAGCCTTTGACCTTGTGGGTTTTTAACATTTAACTTTACTGTCATTTTAAAATAGTTTGAGGAAAGAGGCATTAAACATGGGCAACAAATGAGAATTGTCTCATCAATTAGAAATCAATAAAACTGAAGTCAGTCAGAGGTTAGTAGGTTCATTTTATGCTCAAGATAACTAGAGTAGGTTTTTGTTGTTGGCAACTGAGCACACTGACTGATCCAAGGAGGTTGTAGGAGGGCACAATAGGGATGAGCATGGCCTGTGCCAGGGCTGATGAAAAAGGGCAAGTTGCAGGCAAAACTAGAATTAAAAGGAACATCTTTTTTTCTGCAGTTAGCCTGGAAAGCTAGCTGAGAACCCAAACTCCAAAACTTCTCATGAAGAATTTACTTTCATAAGCTTTGGGAGGGTAAGACTGCCTACCCAGACTTTGGGATGAGAGAGGGACAGCTCTCTTCTCTGCTCTTATCTACAGCCCCTGGAGGCTGTTTGGGGCGGTGTGTTCTTTGGGTGATCATGCAACTGAAAAGGTACAATTTCATAGAGAATTCTTGATCAAACCCACAAGCACATTTTGGGCTCATGCTCTGTTTATCACTCCTAGAGGGGAAGGATGTCAGATTCTTCTCCAACAACTTCATTCCACAGCCCATTTAAATGACCATACATCAGGCAACCCAAGGTAAGGAGACCACCAGCAACCTCAGGAATGACATGATATCAATCGGATGTGTGTGAGATTTGGGGATTTATAAGAGCCTGTTCGAAGGAATAGTTCAAACATACTGGCTCACTTTTATCAACACATCTCTCTAGAAGAATGAAAGATTTAAGAATCTGTAGAATTCAGGAATCTGGACTCCTTCAACATAAATCCAGGCTGAGGGTTTCCTAGGCAAGTCCTTGACGCTGAAGGCAACAAGGGAAGCCATGGACGATGCCTCTACCCCATTCAGACCGGTTCTGTTGGGAAGAGAGGTAGGAAGAACAGATGTGCATGCAGCCTGTGGATGGATGAGCTGTCTCGAGGGGCCTCCGACAGGGAGATGTGAGAGCAGACGTGGGAAAGGCTTCTTGGAGGGACTGGGCTGGAAAGGTGAGAAGGTTCGGATAGACTCAAAGCAAGAAAGAAGCCGTAGGTAGGAAGAGTGAAAATGAGCAAAATGGTGAAGGTAACAGAGTGCAAAACATGCCTCTGTCCTCAAAAATAACAATAAGGATACAGACAAATGGCTCTGAGTTCAAAGTGCCCACAGTATGCCCCCAAATAGTGGCTTGAAGTACCTCTACTGACAGAGACAGAAAACACAAGAAAACTACAGCAGAGGTAGTCGCTCACCTGGAGCATGTTCAACCGAAAGGATGTACCACCAGGCCAGGGACGGGTCCAAGCTAGAGTCTGGGCAATACCTCTGAGAGCCTAGATTCACATGTGTGGCCCCTGCACCATGCACATTTCGGGGTGTGCGTATGTTTCCCTCTGGGGCTAAGATTTCTGCAAAGCCTAAATTTAGGGCTTCTTTTCCGTCTCTAGTACACAGTACGCTGTATTTACATGAACAAAATCATATGTTCTTCTCAGAAAAAAACCACTTCACACATCACTTTCTGCACAAGAAGAGTATTTCTTTTTTTTTTTTCTGAAACCTTTTCTAATAAAATATTTGTGTGTCTTTTACAGCAGAAAATGCAGTTAGTGTGAACAGGGCACTGAGAAGCCCATCCTGGCCTGGACATACACAGGCAGATGGGAGGCCAGTGAGGCTGGCTGCGGTCACTGGCCAGGCCTGGGCCCGAGTGCTACGCAGCCTCCCTGTTGCAGGAGGGCCTGGTGGGAAGGGGTTGTGCAGAGGCTCCTGTAACTCCAGGATCTGGTTGGCGAACGCTGGTCTCCACCCACAACTAAGTCCTGGGGACCGTGGTTCAGGTAAAGCCACCTTGGAACTTTAAGGCTTCCCGAGTCTTTCTGGCTATGTTCCCAAAGATGAATTCTAAAGTGAGTTCATGTCATGGAGAAAAAGGTTGGGTGTAGACATCAGTGAAGTGAGTTTCCCAAGGCCTAGAGGAACTGCATCTAACACTGAGTGTGTGCCAATCGCTTGCTGAGTCCTGGCCAAGCGCTGTACATAGATGACCTCACTGGATCCTTACAACAGCCGTCCCTCCTGGCGGTACCATCATGCCTATTATTAAATGTGAGACAGTTGATGTTACGTGACCCACCCTAGTTCACACAGGAAATAAGAGACTGAGCCAGGAGAGGATTCCAAGTCTGTTGGCAGCCAAAGACCCCCCTCAGTCGCTTCCCAAAGGAAACCGAGGCAGGGTGAGAAGCCCCGGAAGAAGGCTGGAGAGCCTCAGAGACAGAGTTCTGACCTTGGAATCACAGATATCCTTCCACAAACCTGCCCCATTGTGGGAGCACAGGGAGCTCTGAGAAGGATGCAAGGGGCAGAGTGTCAGCCTGGTTCCCCACTTGCCCAAGGGCTGCTTTAGAGTGACCAAAAAGTGGCCGTCTGCCAGGCCCAGTATGGACGGACCACAACTCAGCACATCTGCCTACTAACACTGGCCCAGAGCTGCTGGGACACCAGACGCTATTCATCATGGCCAATTACACACAAAGCAATATCGATGCACCAGGGACTGTACTAAGTATGTTCCATATATCGATTCCCTTAATTCCCTCAGCAATCCTACGACATAGGTACTATTATCAGCCCCATATTATAGATGAGTAAACTGAAGCACAGAGTGTTTCTTTAACTTGTCCAAGGTAGCAGAGCTAGACAGTAGTAGAGGCCCAAATCCGAACCCAGCAATCTGGTGCCAAAGCCCAGACTTTAACCATTCTGTACACTACATCTCCTATACCAAGAACTGCTCTGAGTTTTGGCATGCCTGATAAATACCCGCAAAGGCCTGTGAGGTGCCAAAGCCACTGTGTGAGCTGGGAATATGAACATAACTGAGGTCATGCCTACCTTTCAGGATCCCACCATCTTCAAGACAGACACATAACCAGGTATAATGAGGCAGGGGCTCTATGGAGGGGAAGGATGCCCAGGGCATTAGGGGAGCATATTGAAGGGCCCCTAACTCAACCTCAAGGAGTCAGGAAAGTTTCTCGGAACAGATGATGCTGGAGCTACGTCTTAAAAAGGAAGCAGAAGCGAGCCAGCAAGACACCCAAGAAACACCACTTTTTAATTCTTCCAAAGCTCTTAAGCTCTTCCTTGTGCCAAGTCAAATCCCTAGGAAGCTCCGAGTCTGGGTGATATCATTTTGGCTTTCCACAGAAAAATCTGCACTGAACTGGAATATCACATTGTTTACGCCTTTGGCTTTCAGCCAAGGATGATATAAGCAGCAGCCATATGAATCACATTTGCATTGTTTGTATAACCGCGAGCAAAGGCACTATCCATTATGTTCTTCTATGTCCCTTATCTAGAGACGCATGTGATAAATGTCTCCCAAAGAACTAAACGAAAAAAATAAGAAACAGAAGCCTCTCTCCCAATGGACTGGTGGTGTTCTTTGTCGTCAGCATTGAAGGCTATGCATTCTGTCAGGTTCTGTTGTTGCCTCGCCTACCACGAAGCTCAGGACTGAGGTCAATATTAAAAGCTTCCCTTAGCCTAGGTTTTCTGGCCTAAAAGTCCCATTGCCCTTGCTTATTTGGCTCTTAACGTTGTAACTTTGTTTTAATGGATTGAGGGTTTTATATTGTTTTGTAACTAGATTTTAGTTATCGATACTACGGTGACACAGTGCAGCATAGGGAAAACAGCTGAGTAGGCTTGCCTGACACTCACAGCCACCCTACTCCCCAACTCATTGGTACCTACGATTTCCCATTATTTTCTTCAAACCCTGAGTGTCCCTTTATACCCAGAAGGGATGAGTACAGATCTGCAGTCAAATATGAAAGGGTCAAGACAGCCCCCATCTGCCACTTGGGGGATGGGTCCTCTCAGAACAGGAGAAAGAGTTGTGCTTCACACTTCTCCAGGCATGACCCCCTCCAGGACTTCAAGAAAGCTCTGAAGACCTGTTCTTCGGGAACTCCAAGCATCGGGGCCAGATGCCGAGAGGCATTTGAGCTAACTCTGGTGAAGGGAGGTGCACTGCCATCTTTCAGAATACGTATGTGTCGGCGTGTGTGTCTGTGTCTCTGTGCATGCCCGAATCCACCCTAACTCTCATGCTCTGTCTTGGCATGACCGATGCTTTTTTATCCCCAACCACAAAGTGAGGTTGCTATGAAGCATTATGTACATATCAAGCATTGCTATGATGCACATGACATACGGCACCTGACATACAGCAGGCAATTTACAAAGGTTATCTCATCATCATTTGCTCTCTCCATGCTAGACTACAGTCTCCGCGAGGGTGAGGACTGTGAATATCTTACTGCCTCAGTCTCAGTGCCTAATGCACATCCTGGCCCTAGGAGCTACCAGACAGATGCTTAGTCTTAGAACACAGCACTCACTGGATCAATATTGCTGAAATGAATCAGTGACAACAAACAACAGATCTGAACAGCTGACATGATATAAAGCTGAGTTGCGATTTTACTCCTCCTTTTACTCAGGTGTGCAAAGATAACATAGCCTCTTTATCTTCCAGAACATTCTTCACAAGTCTCCACCCCCACCCTTGGGCACCAGGAAAACAGACCTGTCCATACACTGTGTCTCAGTCACTTCAGGTTTAGTTGGTCTCCTTGGTGGATGCTCTGCCTTCCACATATCCTCCCCTTGCTCCTGTTCCTTTTTCCCACGGAGAGGTTCCATGACCTCGTGGTATGGAACACTCTCCTCTGACCCAGCTGGTCTGGTCTGGTCTGCTCCTTCACTCCATGTGCTGGTCTTGCTGGCAGGGTTGGTGGGTGGTTTCCTGACTAGGTGAGATCCTGGTGGTCCTGCCTGGATGATTTGGCTCCCATGATACTTGGACCCTGGTCAAGTTTCTTCCACATCCTCCCTTTGACCACAGCTAGTATGGTCCTCATGCAACCCCTATAGGAAGAACATTCCATTCTTCTGCATGGCAGTGCTACACCCAGCTGTCTTCTACTTTCCCCATTCAGAAATGTTCAGATCCCTTACCTATTCAACATACTTCCTGACCTGGCACTTGGGAGATGGATGGGTGACCAGACCAAACTCATAGTGTATGTACCTTGCGTCTTATGTGTACGTTTCTTAGAGACTGTTCCTCACTCATCTGCTTCCCACCTGCTAGGACTATCCTGGACACAAAAGAGGTTCCACAAAGGTCTGCTAAACTGAAGTGAGCTGCACTGAACTAAATACAACTGAAATGATTTGAATTGGATACTGATCACTCCTTATTTCTGAGTTTATGTTAAGGAAACTAAATCTTTTGAAAACCAGCTTGTAGAATCCATTCAAGAGAAGAATTTGACTCTAGTTTGAGAGAAAAAGCTGACATTCAATATTTTTATTGAGCTTTTTTTTTTTTTTCTTTTGCGGTACGCGGGCCTCTCACTGTTGTGGCCTCTCCCGTTGCGGAGCACAGGCTCCGGACGCGCAGGCTCAGCGGCCATGGCTCACGGGTCCAGCCGCTCCGCGGCATGTGGGATCTTCCCCGGACCAGGGCACGAACCCGTGTCCCCTGCATCGGCAGGCAGACTCTCAACCACTGCGCCACCAGGGAAGCCCTATTGAGCTATTTTGATGTTCAATTTAAAGTATTTATTTAAAAGACTGCGCTTTAAAATGACATTCATAAAATCTCTTCTGGTACTAGTTTTAAAGATTGGTTTAATAAGTTAATTTTAATTCACATTTGTTTTTCCAATCAACGGAGGTTAATCTTATAAATTAAAACAAAGATTTGGTTTTCTAGAAGTGGCCATTCCCCAACTTTACTGATGTGAACCAGCCCAGCCCTGGAGAGTGGGTTTCATTTCGAGAGGCGCAGCAAGCCCACATCCTGCTCTGCTTTGCGCAAACCCTCCTTCAGTCTCCTCTCTCTACTTGAGACCAATGGTTCTCAACCTGATGAGAAGCTTAAAAAAATTCTGTGTCTAGGCTCCACCCTTCACAATTCTGACTTAATTATTCTGGAAGGGGCCTGAGCAAGCCTTAGCCCTTTTAGAGAAGAATAAGAATGCTAGAGACAGACTACGAACGATAAGAAGTGAAAACTGCCCAATAGACCACAGAGTCAAAATGTAGAGTGTGGTAAGGGGTCATCTGCTGTAGGGTCAAAGAGTAGTACCTAGTACCCTCTGACTAGCCCCTGTGGCATCAGGAAACCAACACTGATATTCAAAATACTCACCTGTATTCACAAGAGAAGTCTCCTTGGTCTTCGTATATAACAAAGCAGCTGTGGGGAGAGGCCCTACCCACCCCCCTCCATTCACCTTTGTCCTGCTTATCTCCCCCCCACTTCAGCCCAAGGATTAACCTGACTGCATTGTCATGGCCCATTGTTCATGGGTGTCTCCTCTCTAAACTGTGAGAGCTTGTATGGCAAGGGCTGAGTCTCATTAATGTTTGTAACCCCATTTCCTAGCCCAGTGGTTCTCAACCAGAGGCAATGTAGCCCCCCCCCCACCATCCACAGGAACATTTGGGAATATCAGGAGACTTTTGGTTGCCACAACTCGGAGAGCGGGTACTACTGGCATCTAGTGGGTAGAAATCATGCTGCTGGACATCCTACAATACACAGAGAAATCCCCCACCACAAAGAATTATCCAGCCCAAAGTGTCAGTACCTAGGGTGAGAAACTCTGATTCAGTCTAACACTTGACACAGTTGACACTAAATATCAGAAAGATATTGCCCTCAAGAACTTCCTGCTTGGGGTGGGAAGGGATAAATTAGGAGTCTGGGATTTACAGATACACACCACCATATATATAACAGATAAACAACAAGTACCTACTGTATAGCACAGGGAACTATATTCAGTATCTTATAATAACCTACAATGAAAAAGAATCTGAAAAAGAATATGGGTGTGTGTGTGCATGGGTGTGTGTGTATAATTGAATCACTTTGCTGTACACCTGAAACTAACACAACATAGTAAATCAACTATACTTCAATTAAAAAAAAATTCTTTTTCCCACATCATCCAGATACGGACATCATGATTTATAAGCATCTAGACCTCTCATAGCAGATTTGTTAGCTATCTGCCCTTAATCTGACAAGCTTTTAAACTTAATCTATTAATCAGCAGAGTTCTTTCAGGAGGTCTGAATGCCTCCATTCCAATGACAATCCCAAAGCTCTTGACAGAAGAGATGTAGATGGGAAAGACTGGCTCCCTAGGACCAGTTCTCCAGGAAAGTCCACATAAATTAAGGAGGAAGATATATGGACACATGTATCTATAATTAGGGCTGGATACTGAAGGGGAGCTTCCAGCCACACCCATGACCCCCCTATTGGATCACCAGCATCTAAATGCTCCAGTGGGATTAAACTCCATCCTCTACACTTGCCTTGACCCTCAATACAGCATTCTCCAATTGTTCATATTACCATTCAAGTTTATAATAACAATGAGATAAACCGTTATTTTTATTTGAGCACTTACTATGCACTACGTGATGTGCTCAGAATTTTATATGACTTAACTCCTGGAATGCTCACAGCAGCTCTGTGGGTAGTTTCTATCATTATGTCTATCACACAGATGAGAAAAATGAGGCTCAAACATATGATAATACACCACGACACAACATAGCCAAGATTTCACCTCAGGGATAGTGAGTAAACATACTGAAAATGTACAAAACCTCTCTAATTCTAATCAGCAGAATTCAGAAAGCCAAACAACTGTCAACAACCCAGTCCTCTATAACGACAGAGCAACAGATAGGAAATAGGCCAGAAACCAGTTCTGTTAGCCCCTAGCTGGACCACTGAAGATAGTCACTTAACCCTGGATGCAAAAAGCTTTAAAAAATTAAAGTATGCTAATGCCAGCAATAAAATAATCTCTCATATTGGACCCAAAGAAATCACACAGAAATACATTATGTAAAATCCCTTTTTAAAATTAATTTCCTCAAAAAACAAAAATTAATCAAACATATTTGAGCACACTTATTCAAATCTGCCAAGGGCTGGTTATTTGAAGAATGGACAGTGACAGTTGTGGCCCCCTGGAAAGCTGGGCCTTACCAATGGCTGTGCCCTCCAGTCAACCCTCTACAGATGGTCATTGCTCAGCCCCAGTTCCACCTGGCACCTGGTCTATAGAATCACCTCTCAGTCAACTCCCCTGAACTGCCTCAGGGAACCATAATCCTCACCTGAGTCAGCAACTAAGTCAAGTCTATGCCTTCCCACCTCACCCTACCCAAGGAGGTTTTGTTGGGCCCCATGATGCAGACTGAGATTTCCCTCTTACTGGTTCACAGAAAAGATACCGCGCTTGTGTTACTTCTCTATGGACGCTGCAACAAATTACCCCAAATTTAGCAGCTCAAACAACACAAATGTGTTATGGTGGAGTTCTATAGATTAGAAGTCTAGTGTGGGTCTCACTGGTCTAAAATCAAGGTGTCAGCAGGGCTGTATTCCCTTCCGGAGACTCCAGGATAGAACCCATTCCCTTGCCCTTTCCAACTTCCAGAAGCTGCTTTCATTCCTTGGCTTGCAGTACCTTCCTCCATCTTCAAAATCGGCAACATTGCATCTTCCTGTGCCTTTCTTCAGTAATCACATCTTCCT
Source organism: Aethalodelphis obliquidens (assembly GCF_003676395.1). Taxonomy (NCBI): domain Eukaryota; kingdom Metazoa; phylum Chordata; class Mammalia; order Artiodactyla; family Delphinidae; genus Aethalodelphis; species Aethalodelphis obliquidens. The sequence goes on along the minus strand of NW_020837981.1, from coordinate 1,391,634 downwards.
CTGACTCTTCTCTCTCCCTGTCCAGTTTTAAGGACCGTTGTGATAACATCAACCCACCTGGATAATCCAGGATAATCTCCCTATTGTAAAGTCAGCTGATTAGCAACCTTAATTCCATCTACAACCTTAATTCTCCTTTGCCATGTAAGTTAATATATTCACAGGTTCCAGGGGTTAGGATATGGACTTGGGGGGAGGTGGGGAGGCATTATTCTGCCTACCATACCACCTCTCGGATAGGGCAGCAAACTGTCAGAGGACTTTGGCCCACATGATAGTTTCTTAATTGAATTTGAAAGCCTTTCTATGGGACACACCCCTTCCAGTTGGCCCAGTCCCTACCACTCTTGATTGTCTTTCTCCACCCTCTGCCCTCATTTACATTATCTGCCTGAATCAAGGAGGAATTTGGGTTTTCCAGCCCAAGTCTAATAAATCGTCAAGAGAGGGCCAGTCTTGCTTAGCTTAGGCTCTTCTCTTAGGAGTGATCTTAGGAATAGACCCCAAGAGTCCTTGGCACCACGCCATCTGCAGTGCTCTCAAAAGCTATTGGAGTGAATAACAAATGCAGATTCTGGGGTACACACACACTGATGTGATTTCCAAAAACAGAAATTGGAGAAGCATTCATTTCTACTGATGTCTGGGTGAGATATATATATATATCTGGAATGATTTATCCGAATTTTATAGACCCTAGACTTTACCCAGCTGAAACCCAGTTACTGCTTCCACAATAACTCACTGATCGCTTTAAATTTAAAGGGGCACCGGGAGAACTTCGGCTGCCTGAACTGTTTAGATCTTGTCCTCTGTGAAGGGTTCTGTTATGCTTCTGGATGACCTGGACACAAAGCACGGCAGGTCCATGGTAAAAACATGGCGCCAGTGGAGGAGACAGAGACAGAGCCAGAGCCGGGCTGGAGGGTTGGAGAAGGGCGCCAGCCAGAACCAAGGACACCAGATCAAGGCAGAGGCTCAGGTACCAAAGGGAAGAGCTTCGGAAATAGCAGCTCTAGCAACGAGAGCTTCTGTGGAAGGGTGGTTATAAACTAAGACTGACAGAGGCAGGAACCCTGGTAGGGAATAAGAATTGCCCTGCCTGAGGAAGGCAAGGCAGGGCAGGTAGAGAAAGAATTTATTAAGGACCCACACATGTCAGGTACGTTACATCAACCTATGACATTTATTCATGTATTCTTCTAACCTTGGGAGGACTGTTGGGTCTTAATAATCAGAAAGGTATAGGTTCAAATCCCAAGTGTACCATATGCTAGCTGGGTGTCCTTGGGTAAGTTAATTAACCTTTCTGACCCACAGCTTCTCATTGTAATTGGAAATTATAAATATACCTACATATATAATTTTTATTTAGAAATTATTATATATGTATATATAAATTATAGTATACCTCACAGATCATGCACCTTTTAAAATGTGTTTTCAAAGAGTATTTAATAGCATGGGGAAATGTTCATTAACAACATTAAAAGGAAAAAAAGTAGATGACAAATACCGATACAATTCTGACTTTGTAAAAAGAATATATATACTTTGAATCTATCTGCACATATACATATGAAAGAAAATATATAAAAATATTAATGATGGTTATTTTCATGGTGGGAATTCAGATGATTTAATTTTTAAATATACTTTTCACATTTTCCAAATTGCCCACAACGAACATGACATACTTTGAAATATTTTTCTGGATTTGCATTTTTATTGCAAAAGTGATCCATTTTCAGTGTAGGAAATTAAACCTTGTTACCACTGGGAATAGCGTGTTATGAGTCCTTCCAGATATTTTTTTATGCATATCTAAATACATAAGTACAGGGCATGCATTTCACAGGCCACAAATTTAGGTGTGCAAAAGAGGGCAGCTTTAGTTTTCTGTCACTGAATTTTGTTTCGAGTCCCCATTCCACCTAGTGGCAGAAACTTCATTTTAAACAATGGAGAGTAAGCTCGGGCAAATAAGGGTTCTCTCTGTGGATCTCACTTACCTACCTGTTCTCCTCCCTGGACGTGCACCTTCACGCTGCGGGGGCTGACAAGGTATCCAGGTGTGTGGGAGTGTCTGGTGCTCACTTATCATCCAATCTTGTTAGTGTAACTAGTCGAGATAGACTTTTTGCCTGGCCTTGGTCTGCAGGATGTACCCCAGCTGACAGACTCTAAGACGTCAAGTTTTCCAAATCTACTTATCAACCATGTCGACCACTTGGGGCACCCCTTTCTCAGCTGGGAGCCCTCTTCTGGTCTAACAGCTCTGTGCTTCCCGTTTCTCAAAACTCCTCTCAAGGGGCCACACGGAAAACTTCGGGATGCTCTTCCACCCATCCCTGGGAGGGGCTTTCTCAGGCTCTCTCTCACGCTCTGAGAGAAATTTCTAGTCTTCTAATGCTGCAGCGACCTAGCTCCGGGGACGTTTTGAGGGCCACCACCCCCCCACTGAGCTCTGGTGTGGTCTCAGATCACCAACCTTCTTCACCCAGGGAGAGCCCCGAAGACAAAGAGTCCCTCTCAGATGTCCCTCACCGCTCCCCCATGCTCCGAGATCAACCTCTGCTCAGATTCTCTCCTCTCAGGGGCCGGTGCGATCTGTGACCTTTAACTCCTCTGTGTGAGTTGGACAGCCTGCTTGGGTATCTGAGGGGTATGACATAAATCCGAATCCGTTGGGAATCCTTTGCCTCAGCCTGGAGACTACACAAGTCTTCGCTTCTAAACAGTATCTCTATCGTGGAGTCTAAAAGTCTATTTTAAAATCCCAAAGCTGGAATCTGACTTCGGGTCTGTGGCCTCATGTTCTGCACCAGCATGACTATTCCTTTCTTACAGCAGGAGCAAGAAAGGACCTAACTGCTGCCTGAAGTTGGAGGGGTCAGTGGGCTTGGCATAGAAATAACAGAAAAACACATCTGTGAATGTCTTAAAATATTAACTTACTGTATTTGTGTCTTTGGGTGTGTGAGACACATAGTGTAATAAAAGTATCACAGTGGGATCAGACAACCCATACTTCCACTGTGTTCTTTTATTTACTGAGCAATACGTCTTGGAGTTATCGAGCTAATACATTCTTTGTAACGGTTGAGTGATAGTCTATTGTCCTATTTGGTTATCTAATCCCCTGTTTTAAAAACAGAGTACTACCCAATTTTTCACTATTATAATGCTGCAATGCGCATGCTTGTTCATATCTTTTGTTCAATTGATCAACTATTTCTGGAGGATAAACTCCTAGAGGCCAATTTTTTTATGTCAAAGGATATTGCTAAATAACCTCTCACCAGCAAAATATATAAGGGAATATTATAGGTTAAAAATTCAATTCCATGTAAAAATGATATTATATTTAATAAATAAGTATAATAAAAAATACTTGAATAAATCAGGATAAGTTCAAGATATCTAAGACATATACCGTATACAAAACGATACACTAGACAGACTAAAGCTCTAAATAAGAAAGAAAAAAAATGGCTAAACCAAGTGGTACATTATACCAGAAACATGAGTACTACCTCACCTTAGAATGAGGAAGAACTTCTTAAGAAAGATAGTTTTTAATACAGTAAAAGATACCACAAACAAAGCCAAGAGATAAATGAAAGATTAGAAAATATATTTATAAGCATATGACAAGAAACTGGTTAACGTCACAAAACAAGGATCTCCTTTAGAATTGATAAGAAAAAAAAGAGGGCGAAGATTGCAAAAAGCAACGCAGAGCAGAAATTGGAAAGGCAGATTGCAAACAAAGGCCACACAATTTTCCCTTCACATTGGGAGGTGGAGTCTAATTCTCCACCCCACACCCCTGTCTGGACTGGCCATGTGCCTTGCTTTGGCCAGTGGAAAATTAACAAATATAATGCAAGCAAAGAAAAGTGCATGATATTCGGGCTTGCCCGGTCTTGCTGCTCTGAGGAACCTTGTGACAACCACCCTGTGAACAGGTCCAGGCTAGCCTGGAAAATGACGACAGACACATGGTCCACTCACCTCCCTCACCCTAGCCAACAGCCAGCCAACTACCATGCACCAGAGCCACTTAACTGACCAGTAGCTAACCACAGACCCATGTGAGGGAGCTGAAGCAAGACTAGTAGCAGTACATCCCAGTTGAACCCAGCCCAAATTGCTGACCCCCAGAATCATAAGCTAGATAAACAGCTGTTGCTTTAGACCAGGGGTCCCCAACCCCCGGGCCGCGTACCTGTTAGGAACTGGGCCTCGCAGCAGGAGGTGAGCGGCAGGCAAGCGTGCGAGGCTGCATCTGCCGCTCCCCATGGCTCCCCATCACTTGCGTTACCACCTGAACCGTCCCCCCACACCCCAGTCCACGGAAAAACTGTCCTTCACGAAACTGGTCCCTGGTGCCAAAAAGGTTGGGGACCGCTGCTTTAGACCATTAAGTTTAGGGTTGGTTTGTTATGCAACAAAAGCTAACAGAAACAGCTAATAAATAAAAACATGTTCAAACTCACGAGCAGCAAATTTAAACAAAACATCATTTTTTACCCATCAAATTGACAAAAATGAAGACAAATGATAACCGGTTCAGGCAAGGATGTGAAGACATAAATACTTTCATTCACTGCTGACAAAAGTATAAATGGCTGCAAACTTATTTGAACAGTAATGTGAAAATACCTATTAAAAATGAAAATACATATACCTTTGACCATTTTGGGGGGTTTTATCTTACAGAAATTAAAAAATGTAAAAAGGTATTTATTAGAGCATTGTCTGGATTGGTGGGGATGGAGAGAAATCACCAAAGAAATAAGAAAAGAAGAAAGGAAGGAAAGGGAAAAGGAAAAAGAGACAGAAGGACAGAAAGAAGAAAAGAAAAGAAACCCTGAGAAGACGTGTATACTTCTCAAAAGGAAAATGCTTAATAAAATGTAGTCCAGCGTACTACGGATTATCATATAAATATTAAAAGAATGAATTAGAGATATATCTACTAATATGGAGGCATTAATTTGATTTACTGTTGAATTTTTAAAGCAACTTATAATGTATATAATATAATCCTATTTTTCTAAATTAAAAGATATATGTGCATGTGTTTTAGCAGAGTAATACTGACATGTTTTCATATCACTAATTCCATTTATCCAGTGGCCCTCCAGCAGATTATAGAAACACCAGTTAATTCATGGCTTTGAGTCTCAAATTCTGAGGTCTTTGTCTAAACCATAACTCCTAAACGTCCTGTGTACACCTATCAGTAAAACCTTTGAAGCAGGCACCCCATTATACACGTACTTAGCTACTTGAAATTTATGTACATGAATTACTACAGAGTATAAAACATATAAAATATATAACTATAAAGGGGAGAGCCAAAAGAGGATATAAACTATTGGTAATCAGTGATATTATTGTATATAATTCATTGAGCACAAAATCTTTTTGCTATGACTAAAAATATATATCCTCAATCATAAACAATTCTTAGTGACAGCAGAGTAACTGGAAATGCTTTTTTTAAAACAATCTGGTTTAACCCTGTATGATACAGTCATTCAAAGACCTGGTTCCAATTTCCATTTATTTCAATGCTTGATTTTAATGGTAACTGTAGCTGAAAGAGGTGAATTTCAGAATTTCATGGGTCCAAATTAAAGAAGTTCAACTTTGGTGGCTTTGGTTTCTCAATCAAAGAATATGTCAAAAGTTCTGGAACATTTTCATCCACCCAAAGATGTTAATCAGTGCTTCCTGCAAAGGCTTCAGAACGTAATGTAATTCCATGTTTTTAGGGGGTTAATTACTATTTGTGGGTGACATACGCTATTTGCAGCAACAACAGCAAAATAATAGAAATATTTCCAAACATTCACTTTCAAAATGCCTTCCAAGAGCAAGTGTTCCTTTCAAAAAGCAGCTCGGTGCTTTGTGACCACCTGGAGGGGTGGGATAGGGAAGGAGACGCAAGAGGGAAGAGATATGGGAACATTTGTATATGTATAACTGATTCACTTTGTTATAAAGCAGAAACTAACACACCATTGTAAAGCAATTATACTCCAATAAAGATGTAAAAAACAAAAAAAGAAAAAACAGCACAGAGCTAAAAAAAAAAAAAAAAAAGCAATTGCTTTCGCATGAATTGTTAAACACTATCTTCCATTGAAGGAACAAATTAAATATGTTTAATTTCTCAAAATTACCTGCCAGGTAGCATTGGACTAATATTGTCATCTCAAACAAAGGTCGGTAAACTTGAATGTCTGTCTTTCTATGAAAGAAAAGGTATCTTAACATCTATTTCAACGAGTCTTTTTTTTTTTTTTTTGCGGTACGCGGGCCTCTCACTGTTGTGGCCTCTCCCGTTGCGGAGCACAGGCTCCGGACGCGCAGGCTCAGCGGCCATGGCTCACGGGCCCAGCCGCTTAGCGACATGTGGGATCCTCCCGGACCGGGGCACGAACCCGTGTCCCCTGCATCGGCAGGCGGACTCTCAACCACTTTGCCACCAGGGAAGCCCTCAACGAGTCTTTTAAGCACTTTGCCATGAAATCATCAGTGAAGCTCTGGGTGGTAAAAACGATTTCAAAAGGTCTCCCCATTTCATTACAAAGTACTGTAAAGAATCTACCGTTTAAAAGTCTTGTTTTTATCAAAGCAATCAGCTAATGGCACCCATGGCACTTTACATAGGATGTGCTGTGGTACCCTGAAGATAGACAGACAGGAGTGGTCCCCACTCCAGACACTTCTCACTGCCCACTCCAGTCGGCCCAAGTGCCAACTTATATCACATATTAGGGAAGCTTAGTTCCTTTCCTTTTTGATTAAAAAAAAAAGAGAAACAGATGTTTTAATATTTTCCTCTCATAACCCAGGGGATCAATTGTACAACCCACTCTGGAGAAGACTGCCCTAAATAAGCCATTTGGAAAAACACCTTCTATGCCACAAGGAGATAAAAACACATTGCTAAGGCAATTAGCGAGAGCATGAGGCACTTGAGAATAGAGTCAATAGGGTCTCTGAAAGCTGTGGTGTCTCCGCTCCCTGGGCCCTGGCCCCCAGCCCAAGGCCAGGTCTCGGGAGTGGGTGTCGAGGGAACCCCCAGACAGTCTTGGGTAGTTCTGAATGAAGAGGAGCTGGCCTTCCATTTTGTTGGGAGGCTATGATGCCAAGAAGCCTAGTGTTCCCAGGCGTCTGAGAAGAAGGATATGGGGCCCCTGACGGAACCCTGGTCACACTCCCCAGTGTGATGCTTAGAGCTGCCTGGTGACCTGAGAGTCTTGGACGAGGGCAATCATAGGTGCTGATGAGAAAGACACAGTACAAGTGCCAAAAACTAAAGACGTGGAAATGCGAATAGAGCAGGAGAGATGACAGCCAGTAAATTCAAGAAGGAAGAGTGTATAGCTCAGAAGAAGGGAGGCAGATGATGACCCTGGACCAGAGCAGTCCCCACCATCAATCACCACCATTTCCACCACCAATCAGAGAGGCTCCTCCACAAGGAGGGAAGAGAGGAAATTCATCATGGCTATGACTGCTTTCTCCGCCCCCAGGCAGAAAGGGAAGCTCAAGGAAAACATTAAGTTCACCCACAGACATCAAAAGTTACATTGCTTTCACTTCTGAATTTGTGGTTTGAGATAAGTACCCACTACGCATGTTGTACGTTATACAGAGATGTGCAAGGATATACTCCAGGCTATGAACAGGGGTTAGTTCAGCAGGCTGGGATCGGAGGGTGGCATAGGGTGGAGGAGGAATCACTAATTTATGCTTCTTTACATCGTTTTACTTGATCTGATGGCCATTTGTAACTTAGGTAAGTCAGATAAAATATCATTTAAAATATATATGTAGAGCGATTACCGGCTCGTTGGCTGGTTTTGTGAGTAAAGCTGTGGTCACAGACTCCTGTAGAAGACCCAGCCCCTGTCCTGGGAGGTTGTGGTTTGCCCCCAGGCCGCCACACAGCAGTCCTGCATGGAAAGCCTTGTAACATTTCTACGGGATGCTGTGCCACAGGAAAGGACACAAAAAGCAGGACCAGTCAGCTTCACAGAATTTTCTCAAGAATGCTTAGCACGGAAGAGGCCCACCATGTCTCCAAAGGAGAGAGGGAAACTTGAAGACATGAAAAAAGTATGCAAGCCTTGTTATGGAAGCCTTATTTCCCTCTGAAGGGAAAGAAAAGAAGTTCAAGAATCCCAGTACACCAAATAGCCTCCTTCGACCTGTTCTTGTTTGTTCTGCCTATCGCCCAGACATCAAGGGAGAGCATCTTGGAAATGCTGCAAAGAATTGGGAGAATGTTAAATAATGCTAAGGATAATGGGCACCTGTATTAGAGGTCAGCTAAGCCGGAAAAAAATTGGAAATGACGTTCCTTTACTGGGTTAAAGGAGACTCTGGCATAGGAAGAAAGGAAGTTGTCCTAATTACAGTGTGGTACCCTGGATGGAATCCTGGAGCAGGAAAGGGACATCAGTGGAAAAATTGGTGAAATCCAAAGAAAGTCCGGGGTTTCGTTAATGGTAATGCACCAAGGTTAGTTTCTTAGTTTTGACAAATGTACTATAATAGAGTAAGATCTGATTAAAGGAGATCGTTAACATTAGGGGAAACTGGGTGAGGGGGTATATGAAAACTCTCTGTTCTATGTTTAACAATCAAAAATTATTCCAAAATAGAGTTTATTTTTTAAAAAAGAGAAGTTGTCAAGGATAAAAAGAGAAAGACCCAGAAGAGAAAGATGAGGAGGAGGTAGCTGAAGATAAGTTAATGCATTAGTTGGTTCTAGTGAAGGTTTTCCTCGAAAGAAATAAACTACCCAATATACATCTCACTTGTTTAAAGAAAAAAAATGACTACTGAAATCACAAGGATACATAAGATCATTTTTTGTACAGTAAAGCTATTATTAAGATAACCCTGTATTTCACAGTGAGATTTGCAATAGCCATTAACCTTGTATGGTACAGTATGGGGCTGTAAATTGGCATGGAAGTTTAAAGCAGGTCGTGTATGATACAAATTATACATGGGTTGGTAGTTTTGCTTTTGATATACAGCTTATATTAAATCATTGTTCTGTGAACTGAATAAATTATTTTTTATAATTTTTAAAAAGTTTCAACTGTCTTGTTGACGTTCTGAATGCTTGGAAGTATATACATTTTTTTAAATTAAATAAAAATGTATTTTAAGGACAAAAAGAAATGTAAACATAATAACCCTCCCCCAAAATACCCTGACCATTCTGAAAGATAGTATGGTATTTTATGGTTGTCTTAATTTACATCTTTTGTTATTATTTTTATAATAAGGAAAAGGTATACAGAAAGAAGTTTTAAGCCCATACAGAAATACACAAACTGGAAAGGAGTGAAACCACGTGGACACCATAGCTAAATCTGGGCATAAAGGACAAAGGAAAAGCCTCCACTGTGAGAACAGAAGAGATGCTTGGGAGGGAGGGAGCGAGATACCAGTCTTTCCTTGGTATCAGGGTGTGGTAGTTTTAAACAGGCTTTAAAATATTTATGATGAAAATAACTATTATTGAAATAATAATATTTATAAAAATTTCAAAGAAGTTTTCATTGAAAATTCCTCTCTATCCCCCAATCTCATTTCCCAGAAGTAACTGCTGATAGCTGCATACTTTTGGGCAGCTTTCCAGACTCTTTCTACGCATATATAAAAATAGAGAGATGATGCTAATGGAAAATAGGATCATATTATACATAATACTGTATAATTTGCTTCTTTTTTTCATGAAGCAATAGATCATGGACATTTTTCTACCCTTTGCGTATACAGGTCTAATTCATTCTTTTGAAAAGCTGCATCATATTCCATTTTATGGATGAAGCTTAAATTACTTATCCAGTCTCTTATTGATTTTCACTTACAGTGTTTTCAGTTTCTTGCTATTATAGATGGGGCTGCCACATTGTTTGTGCTCTGATGAGCATAATCTTTACAAGAAGCCCTCTGAGCTACTATCCTGGCACCTCCAAAGACAAACTCTGTGTTTTGGGATGGATTATTTCACCTCCCTGAAACGCAGTGCCCTCGTTTTAATTGGAGATAATATATGCTTTATAGGGAGGTGTATGGATTAAATCAGTGTACATTAATGAGTGAAATTATATGAACAAAAATGTCTAGTAGTTTCCCTGATATGTGTGCGTGTCTATAAATGGAGGTAGGGAGAGAAACAGAGAGAGCGAGATGGATGTATATAAAGATGGAAGGACAGATGGACTGATGGAAGGACTGATGGATGGATGGATGGATGGATGGATGGATGGATGGACCGACAGACAAACAAGTGGATAGATACCTGGTAGGTAAGGACGCCTAGCAGGAGTTGCTCCTCACTAACAGGGCATAAGGGAAATTTTATAAGTTAGTGATCAATAAACTTAATACCCTTCCTTGTCTACTCACAGAAATAGGGAGCAGACAAAACACAGAAGCAATGGGAGAGTTAGATCCTCTAAGGTAACTGCTTGAGCAGCGTACCCGGAAGTGACAGTAGCCTGACTCAGAGGGAAGAGGAAGCAATGGAGGAGATGGCATTACGCCGGACCTAAGGAGAAGTGGCTCAGGTAATAGGAGTGGCAAGAACATTGAGAAAATGTGGCCCTGTCATTTTAATAGCAGGGTAGCCAGGGAGGGTCAAGCTCTATAGAATCGCAGATGAAATGTATCCCAGCCTTTGGCCAGAGACATTGTAAAATACCCAGAGAAAAGCAAGACTAAGATTCTTAAAAATGATACAGCTACAGATGTGGGAGGTTCTCAGAATCCAAAGTTGACCAGACTATAATAAGTAATCCTGGCAAGGAGCAGAAGGAGAGAATATCTCAAAGGCCTGGGAGACAACAAAATATTTAAAATCAGAAGTATAGCTCTGTAGTTACCTTTGATTCATCCTCTAATTCAACCTGTTCCCAAATCCCATAAACCTTATGTCCAATACAAACCTCCCACTAGAGCGATCATCTTAAACCTGTTTTTGATCAAGTCAGGCCTTCTAGTCCTCTGTGGTTTATAAAAGAAAGTCTAAAGTCCAGAGTCCTCCCAAATCTGGACCCAGCCTGACTTGCACCACTCCCCTCTACATACCCTACACTCTGATTGCAACACCACTCAGGAGTCCCCTCCCGTGGTAGCGACGGCCTGACCCGTACCCTGGGCCCGGAGTATACATAGTGGACATCTGGAGTCTGGGTACCTGTTGGCACCCCAATTCTATTTGGAAATGGTCCCGATATGATGGCGTCTGGTTCCAGTTGGATACCACTCACAAGACCCCACTTCATACCTGGCCATGGCAGGTTTACATCCTCCTGTTCACAGAGTCCAGAGGACAGGAACACAACCCAGGCCAGGCCAAACCCAGCCTTTCTAAGAGAGGTGATAGATGAACGTGGGGACAGACTCAGCCTCTATTTACCTTGGGATCAGAAGCCATTAAAATGTGGGCTGAGGCTGCCAGCCCACCTCCCTCCCACGATGGAGGAAAACTGGCCTCTGAGCTCTATAAGGGCAGGGGTTCCCCTCCGGCACATAGCGCCTGCATATTTGTTGAATGAATAAATGAATGTGACGGGATCAATTTAGACCAGTAGGCATATAATAGGACAGGCAGAGCCAGTGTGCAGAGAGAGTTCTGAACGTGTGCTCTTTAGACCTCTTAATTAAGTCCACTCACATGCTCCATGTCTGCCTTTCTGCTTATACTAACTTGAGCTGGGCTTCTGTCACGTACAACCAAAAGACCGTTCCCTATGCATGCTCAAAAAGACCAAAAGACCGTTCCCTATGCATGCTCAAAAGTTCCAATCTCTCCAGATTTGTATCACATACTAGTTCTGTGATGCAGTCTTCCCAGATGCTCCCAGGTCAAGGTACCCTCTATACCTTCCAACTCCAATTGCATGTTATATAAACCTTCCAGTAACATTTATTATTTGTCTATCTTGATTTAAGGCTGTTTACACAGCTGCAGCAGACACCATTGGTGCCCCACCTAGAAGCACCCCAGGATCCCTTTTAGTGGTCCAGCAGCTATGACCCTGGCCCAGAGGCTACAGGTGCTGGGCTAACGCTCTCACAATGTCCCTAGAGCTACTGAAGCCCAGGCGTGCCTGGGAGTTACCCACAGGGCCTTATATCCCCATCCCATAGCCAATGTGCTGAAGAACAAAAGGTGGCCCTCTCACCTCAGGGCAACAACACTCTGAAGCACCATTCATGCTCGAGAGTCAGGGCTGAAGCTAGATTTCTCCTGAAACCACATTCCTGAGTAGCTCCACACTTTCCTCTACCCCAAGTCCCTCACTCCTTTCCGAGAGTCTCCCTTCTTCAATAAATAAAGTGCTCACAAGTCTCCCTGCCAGGCTCTGCTTCTAAGAAATCCAATCTGAGGTAACATCCCAACGTCCCAACAAATCTCTTAAAAGCCAGATGTATGTCAGTTCTCCCTTCTCTCTCCTGTAGCGCAGTGCCTTCCCGGCGCTCTAAAAACAAACAGAAGGGGGTTGTATGAATGAAGGAATGAGGGAGCGACTGCATGGAGTTAATAATTTTTACTGAACAAGGAGGAATAAATGTTATGACACAAACCTGTGAACATAGCATAAAGAAGCAAACTTCTAGAACAGACCAAAACTATTCAGAGAACAACAAAAATGGCATATTTTTTTTAGCTCAATTCAGAGGAAAATCTAGACACAGAAATTTGAAAATCTTTTTTTTTTTAATGATCCTCTTCAATGTTTCTTAAATCCCCCCGCTCAAGTAAACTGCCAACTCATCTAAATTCCCCAATTCATCTTTGATGAAATGGGCACTTAGAAATCAATCCCAATATTCCTGCAATGCCTTCAGTATCTATACAAAAACCTGGTTTTTTTAAGATTTGTTTTCCTCCAAGCTCACCTTCCTCTCCAAAACAAAAGAAAAAAACAGTCTTCTACCACCAACAAAACAAAACAAAGAAAACCCTGGGAACAGGGCCTCGCAAATTGACTCAGTTCTGTGGGCTCCCTGGTATGCATTTTTTTCCTCCACTGATCTGAACTATCACCTTGGGAGAGTTGTATAGTTTCTAGGATATTTCATGAGAGGAAACTTCCCGACTAACATAACTAAAAAGGCTTCCTCGGTGTGTAGAATCCATGGGCTCTGGGATACTCCGGGCTTCCCAACATTAAGCTCTATCAAGTATCCCTCCTCTGCTTCAGCCCCTGACAGGTTAAGCGTGGAATCACTTCACAGTCTCTCTTTCAGGTCCACGGGCAGTATGCTTGAAGGCACAGGCATAACCAGCACATGCACACTCACAGAAACCTTCACACAGAGACATCACACTTTCTGGTTTTAATATTCATCGGCTTCATCTCCGCCCAGAGTTCCTAATTCTCACTGTGGAACAATGTTTTCCTATTAAACCATTTCCCCTAAGCCTCATTACCTCCCTGTGGTAGAAAATCACTGTGGTGCTTTGGCTGTCTTTGCGGGGAAGAAAGTTAATTTACAAAAGAGGGCAAAATAATTTCCAAGTAATAAATCCTTCTGAACCTTGGAATTTGGCACTTAACAACCAAGTCAGATAGAAGGAGAGGCTATGGCTGCTCCACAAACACAGAGAGTAGCTGAAACTGACCTGAAATTAACAAGTGCACAAAATGGAGGAAAGAAGGGGAGCCAGTGGGAAACCCTGGCCCCGGAAAGCCATGCCATGAAATGCCATTAAAGAAGACCATAATCGGACGGCACTCTCAGAATAGGTGGGTGACAACGAGAGGGCGAGATGTTCAATTAAATATAAACTCTTAACAGAAAGAACTGCACTTCCACTGCAAATCAATGGCAGCTAATTATTGCATCAAACAAGTATAAACATCATCTCTCCTTATCCTGTGCCCTACCTATTTAATGAACTGAGAGTAACTTACAGTAATGGGAAATCTTCCGAAATTAAATCTACATGAAAATTTAAGTCGTAAATATAGGAAATAAAAATGACCCTTTTAGCAGCACTCTAGGCATGCAAAAAATCTTTATACCTTTTATGTTTAAAGGAATTCATGAAATTCATGAAATACAGATAATTGACCTTTGATATATTTGAAAAAGCTTTCCCCCAATTGACAACATTACTGTACATGTGGTTCCTCTGATAAACTGTGTGCTCTATCATAAGCAGAAAATAACAAAATGGGGTGATATGTGTCCCTACACCAGCTTCCCAGGTCCTCACAAGCTTGCTGAACTGTGTTAAAACCCCTAAATGCAGATCAAGATAGTAAATTACATTAACAAGTCGTGTGAACTCAAACACTTACTAATCATGTGATCTAGAATAAATGGCTTAATCTCTCTGAGCCAGAGTTCCCCACCGCGTTGTTGTGAAACTTAATGAGGTCATGGATGTAAAGTGTCAAACCCATTGCAGGCGCTTGTCAAACATTAGTTTTTCTCCTTTCTAGTACCTGCTCTGAAATAGGTATAAAGGATTGGAGTCCACAGGTCCAAGAATACTAAATACTCTGGCACATGCGTGTCAGCTTGGCCCCATTCCCTGGGCAGAGCACGCATGTGATGGAGTGAAGAGGACCACTGACGCCCACTCAGTGACTCACAGCTTCAGATGATGAGCTGCTGGGACTTGAAGGAGAGACTCCATCTCCCTGTCCCTTGGTTGGTGCTCACTCAGCAGGAACTGGGGCAACAGTAGCTTTTCCGACCTTGCCCCAGAGTCCCAGCCCCCAGGGACTAGAGGTCAGCACCAAGGTGGCAAACCTCTAGCCATAGGAGTAAGTACCAAGAACCTTCATGCAAAGGCCTCTTTTAGGAGTAAAACTGGTGAAATCTGTGGAGAAGAGTCTGACAGGCTCCCTACCTGGCCCCCTGCCTAGGACGGTCTCTGCAGTCAAAGCAGGAACAGGAGGGCCTGGGAACAGGAACTCATTAAGGGTATATTGCTCTACTGAAAGACACAGGGCAGAGTGAAAGACAGAAAAATGTTTCCAGGCCTCCAGTCTTGTCTGGGATAAGAAACAAAGAAAGCTCTAGCCAGCTATAAAAAGAGCCCAGTGGGTCAGACAGGTTTCTATCAACAGACAAGTGGAGGCTTCAGGACACCATGATTCATTCATTCACTCAGTCTGTCTCTACTGAGCATCTTATGTGCCCAACACTTTGCCCCTGTCTGCCAAAGGCACGGTGGACAGTGCAGCCGGCCTGTCCCTGAGTGCTGCAGTGGGCACCTCTCCTTCTCACTCCCCGACACCCATATGCTGCCAGACCCCCACAGAAGCTCCTCCAGCTCAGCTTCCACAAGAGGGCCAGCTGGCCTGATACCAGCCATTGCGGGCTCCCAGGTCCTGTCCAATTCACAGAATAGTAACAGAACTGGGATCTGACGTGAGCGACAGTTTCTTGTGAGTGTGACTGGCTTGAGGCACCTCCAGGCGCCCTGGCAGGGTCTCAATTCTGTCCCTCGACGTGGAGGTCTATAGTCCAGATATGGTTACTCAGGATCCATGAGATTCAAGCTACTAAGCAGCCTCACTAGTCGGCAAGAGATCTTGTATTTTCTCCCTTCGACACCCGATATGCCCACGTTCCATTATCCACGTTATTTCTTATTGTCATTTTAACCAAAATAATTTCCCAAATCAGATCATACGCTACTGCCTCAAATGGTCTGTGCCTACCTGGCAAATCCTGGGCTCCAGAGGTCCAGACGAAGGGCCTTACAACTGGGTACCACTGACCACCTGAGCCTTTAGTTGGCTATGCCAACTCCTTTGCAGAACAATTCCTACTCCAACAAGCTCCTTCTAGCCCAAACTTCCCCAACACCCTTCTCTGGATACTCTTGAGTTGCCGATGGCTATTCCTTTGAAAGTTCAGGAAGATGTTTGCAAGTTCAGTACATTACATAATGTCATATATTAAGAAAGTATAAAATACATGTTCAGGATTTCTCTTTTCAAGTGGGAGCAGGTGGGGATTAAATGCAGTTTTGACCCCTAGGGACCATCTTAGCCTGATGTGTGCTCATGTGTGTGGTCTGATTACCATAAGCTTCCCAAACATTCAGTAGTAGCACAAGAACAGCCCCTTCGGAGCCCAGCATTCTACAAACTCTAATTAAAAGAGGCCAACTGAGCTGAATTGAAAATGCCCTTCCTCATATTGATGAGATCAGTGCAGGAATGAGGTAGGGATGAAAAGCATCAATTTGAAGTGGGTCCAGGAAGCTACCACCACCACTGGGTTTTTCTAGTGCAAGCAACAGAAATTAATTCTAATTAAAGTTAAGGAATTATTGGAAGGAGTCTGGGAGTTCACAGAATCACTGCCAAAGCTGGAAAATGAAGCTGGGATATAAGACAGCTCCAGGGGGTTGGAGAATAAATTACAGAAACAACCTTAGAGCAGGAACGTTGTAACCAGACTGTCCCTTAGTCCCATGCCCCCAGCTGAATGAACTCTAGCTGGGCCTTTGGTCCTTAAATTTCCAAAGCTCCACAAGAAAGTATGTCACTGGCCACATTAGATCTTGGTGTTCCCTCTGGTTGTACTAGGGAGGGAGAAGAAATATTAGGTCTCTTTGGTATCCTGTTTAGTGGGGAAATCTCCTCAGACTATAAACAGAGGCAAGAGTCATCTCTCCAAAAGGAAATCAGAAAGCTGTGGGAAGGAGGAAAGTGTGAATATACCCCCAGTGAAAATGAAGATAAGGACGTCCCTTTGAAATCACGTGGCAACTCTGGAAATCATATTTACGCCCACTCCAGGCTTTGCTGTTCTTACTGTTTGTTTTTGTTGCCTTTTGCTTTTTAGTGGGTTTCCTGAATTAATTCTGTAAGTCTGTATTATTTTTCACTGTGGCCACTGCAATTTTGCTTGATTAGATGAGTGGTCAGCTGATGTCTGTACAGAAATTCCTTTTTTTTTAAATTTTATTTTATTTATTTTTTATATATCAGGTTCTTTTTTTTTTTTTTTTGCGGTACGGAGCATAGGCTCCGGACGCGCAGGCTCAGCGGCCATGACCCACGGGCCCAGCCACTCCGCGGCATGTGGGATCCTCCCGGACCGGGGCACAAACCCGCGTCCCCCGCATCGGCAGGCAGACTCCCAACCACTGTGCCACCAGGGAAGCCCTATATATCAGGTTCTTATTAGTTACCCATTTTTTCTGTTTGTATAGAAATTCCTTAAATGCCTGGAACCAGTAAGTTTCCCAGGCTTTACTGAGAGGCTCCATGTATTGGAGCATGCCTTTTAATGTTCAGGTAGGCAGTTTACAACTCTGCCTTAGCCTTTACTTCCTGCTTGCACAGAGCCTCAAGGTTAGCAAGAGGTGAGAGTTTAGGCTTTCTCAAGTCTTCCCTGGGTATCACACAGTCCTGAACATGTTTACAGCCTTGGGCATGCATGTAGCCCAGAGATTCTCAAGAATATGTTAGAGTTTTGCAAAGCATCCTATGGACATATTATTTTCCACATCTTCATTAAAAATTTTTCTGGTGAAAAAAAAAAAAAAAGATAAGGATGTCCTAACACCCAGAGCCCTCGTGGCAGGATGACACCCTGCCTTGGACATCCTGGCTCCCAGCCAGGGTTGGCCCGGCAAGACCCCAAGTCTTCTGTGCAGACTCTCTCCCTGCATTCATCTTAAAGGTGAGCCATGCTTCCCAAGTTAACCCTTCCCCAGAGCTTGGGAGACAAGGGGTTAATGGAAAGGCAGCAAGACTTGGGATGTCTTGTCTGGCTCATCAAATGAACCTACCAGTCAGAGGCGCTTCTGCAAACCCAGCTGTCATCTGCCACAGTGAGACCAGCTGGAAGCAGGGACCTTTCCCCAAATTGAGCTACTTTTAGTTAAAATGAGAATGAAACGTGTGAAAGTACTTCTAAGGGAGGTCAGGAAATGTGCTAGCTAGTTAGGTTGGTGATGGCAGAACCCAGAAAGTAGACAACAAAGGTAAACCTCACAGACCTGGGGCCATCATCTTCTGGAAACCCCACCTGATACCCAGCTGAGTCAGGTCACCCAGGGCTGCTCCGGGATCCCACACAGCTCCTTCATGGACATTGCTGCAGTCTGCATTTTACTTCCTTGGGCAACTATTTATTGGCAAAGGTCTCTCTCAATGGAGCACAATTTTCGAAAGCACTGGGACCAAGTCTGGTCTTATGTGTGCCCCCACAAATGTCACCAGCATTTAGCATCTGGTACTTAGAAGCGGGAACTCATTAAATCTGTGTTGTGTTAGGCACTGAATGAATAAATGAATGAATGCACTAAGGCTGACTCTCTTGTTTTCCACAGCCCAATTATTCATGTAATGTCACTCCTACCTCATGGTGGCTAAGGTTCTGTAGAAGATACTGGCTTTGTTCAGTAGTGCAGCAGTGATTCTAAACATGGATTGAGGAGTGGTGGCATGGAAAGCATGTGTGCCCAGAAGAGCAAATCAGATTCTGCTACACTGGGCCCGTGTGCATACACTAAGTAATACCACATCTGTCTGCTGCTCCAAGGCCCCTTGGTGACCCCTGTGATGTTAATTTTATGTGTCAACTTGACTGGGCCATGGGTTGCCTAGGCATTTGGTCAAACATTATTCTAGGTGTGTTTGTGAGGGTGTTTCTGGATGAGATTAACATTTGAATCAGTAGACTGAGTAAAGCAGATTGCCCTCCATACTGTGGGTGGGCCTCAGCCAATCAGTTGAAGACCTGGATAGAACAACAAGACTGAATAAGAGGGAACTCCTCCTGCCCAACCGTTGAGCTAGGACATCAGCTGCCTTCAGACTCCAATGGAAACATCAGCTTTCCTTGGGTTTCCAGCCTGTTGGCTCTCAGACTAGAACTTACACTTCAGTTCCTCCTGGGTCTCAGGCCTTTGGACTCAGACTGGAATTACACCACTGGCTCTCCTGGGTCTCCAGCTGACTGACTGCAGATCTTAGGACATCTCAGCTTCCATAATTGTGTGACTGTGTGAGCCAGTTCCTCATAATATATCTCTTTATATATATATATATAATAGGTATACGTAATACATATATATATATCTTACTGGTCTGTGTCTCTGGAGCATCTTGATACAATACCCCTCTAACACCTCTTCACTGTCCTGGCCACACTATACCCTCCCCTGGGAAGCTCTAGGCCTCCCCATGATCTGGCAGATGAAAGGGGTAAGACATGGCACAGCAGGAAGTCGGCCTCCAGGACACAGCCCGATGCTCTAACAGAATCTGCTTTGAGGTATGTAGGTCAATGAGTTGAGTGCATCCACCACTATAATCATGATGTGGCACATATTCATCACCCTGGAAGGTTCCCTCTGCCCTGCCTAGCCAACCTCCCACCCCACTTCATCCCAGGAAACCACTGACCTGCTTTCTATCACCATGGATCAGATTAGTCTTCTCTAGGGATTCACACACATGCAATCATGCATATGGTACTCTTTTTAAAATCTACTATCTGTTGCTCAGCATAATGTTTCTGAGATTCATCTTTGTCTCTGCAGTTATCAATAGGCTGTTTTCTTTTATTACTGCTCAGTTTTCTATGACCTGAATACATCATAATTTCTTTATCTATTCACCTGCTGATGGGCACTTAGATTATTTCCAGTTTTTTCTATTAAGATTAAAGCTCTTCTAAACATTCACATCCAAGTCTTTGTGTGGGCACATATCTTCTTTTCTTCCAGGTAAATATTTAGGTACCAAAGAGTAGGCTCATAAGGTAAATTTACACATAGCTTTATACGAAAGGGACAGACTATCTTCTGAAGTGACTGCAGCACCTTCCATTCCCAGAGCAAAGTCTGAGCATCACTCTGCCCCCACAGACAGGTGAAGAGGTGTTCACGTGGGACTTGCCGGCTCTGCAGGCTGGAAAAGGTGACGGTATCACAGTGGGACAGGAATTCCCAGCCAGGTCTGGAGGGCGCTCCGTGCTGAAGCCTTCTCTAGCCCTCAAGTCTGAACTCCTCTCTGTCCCTCCAGTGCGCACAGTGATACGTGTCCACACGGCACTGGCCACACTGAGGTAGAGAGAGCACCATATGCTCTACCAGCCAAGGGCTCAAGGGCAGAGCTTCATTTTACCTACCTGGGGGTCTCTCCTCCTGACCCCCACCCCTGAGAAGCTTTCCTCACGCCTGGCATTATCATTTTCTGGTACATGTGTGATGAACAACTGCATGAATGAATAAATGAATGGAGCCTGGGTTAATCACACGCCTGCCTCACTCAATTGGAACACTGATTTCTCCACTTGGATGCACAGTTTTGAGCACTGACCTCCCTCAGGGAAAACATTTCCTTCAATCTTTTAAGAAGAACACTAAGCCTGATGGCTTGGGGAGGGAGAAGGGGCTTCTGCAGAGTTCGCTACCAGCCCTTGCCTTCTCCCTGAGGACTGACAGAGGGAGGTCCCCCTGGTGGGGTCTTTCATCTTGCACACACAGGCTGGCACACAGCTCTCCTACGTGGTTGTCCTGGTCCTGGGAGTGAGGGCTCCAGAGCTGGGTCTCATGCATCTCAGGAGTGGTGCCCGCCTTGGTTGAGTGGCAGGGTCATTCTAAGCCCAGATTTTCTCCTCTGAAAAGAGCAGTGGTAATAAATACATTCACAGCATTGTTCTGAGGGTAGAATGAGATAATGTATATGAAAGTGCTTTCAAAACACTAAATTGCTCCCCAAACATAAGTCCCTGTTGTCATGCGGCATTTGGCTCGCCTCACCCTGCCTGCATGCCCCCCCCAGCCGGTACCACCAGACTCATCAGCTGTGCTGAGCAAGTACTCATGTACCTGTCAGTCTCAAAAAGCTATGAACAGCCCCACCATCAGCCCCCACAGTGACCTTGTATGATGAGCACAGTGAGAGCCAGACCAGGTAAGGGGGCATTCATCACTGGGGCTCTGAGGTAATAGGAAGCAGGGTTGCAAAGCCTCAGGACCTATGGGTTACACTTCCCTTCCTTCCTTCCATCTTTCCTCCCTTCCTTCCTTCCCCTGTGTTCCTCACTTCTTTGGCTACAAAGCTACTTAGGATCTTGGAGGCTGTGCATGGATCCTCCTCCCTACAGGTTTCTGTCCAAGTTTCCACTTTGCTTCTCCACTTAGGAGACAACCTGAAACTGCCTGTCTCTAGAATCGGAAAAAAGCCCCAGCTTATCAAAGTGGCACTGCTGAATGCAAGGCAAAGCTCCATGATTATTCAAAAGCTCCACTCAAAGTTGATGCCCGGGAAGTTGTATTGTCCTGAGCCAAATCAGCTCCCCAAATGGGGAGAAAGGGAAGAATATACCATTGCAATGTTGCTCCCAGTACAGTCTGGACCTCCAGGCACACAGGGAGCTCTGAGCAGGGATCCCGGAAGGCAAGATGGCGGCTCTGGAGAAACCATTGTGCATCAGGGGTCACCCTGACTCTAGGGAGGCTGGGTGTCTCAAACACTGAGGAGTGCTATGCCAACCTCATGCCCAGTTGGTATGAAAGGGCCCAGTCCCAGAGGGTGCAAGGGAACTCCCATAAGATTAAGCGGACTTTTCAGCAGAAACTTTGCAGGCCAGAAGGGAGTGGCACAATGTATTCAAAGTGATAAAAGGGAAAAAACTACAACAAAAAGTCTCTACCCAGCAAGGCTATCATTCAGATTTGAAGGAGAAATAGAGTTTTACAGACAAGCAAAGGCTAAAAATGTTTAGCACCATTAAACTGGCTTAACATAAAATGTTTAAGGAACTCCCCTGAGTGAAAAAGAAAAGACCACAACTAGAAATATAAAAATTATGAAAAAAAATCTCACCAGTAAAGGCAAACATTCAGTAAGGTTAGTTATCAACCACTTATGTATTCAACAATACATTCAAAGCATCATACCATGATCAAGTGGGATTTATCCCAGGGATGCAAGGATGATTCAATATCCACAAATCAAACAATGTGATATACCACATTAACAAACTGAAGAGTAAAAATCATTATCACCTCAACAGATGCGGGAAAAGCTTTTGACAAATTCCATATCCATTTATGACAAAAACTCTCAAGTGTCTATAGACGGAAAATCCCCCAACATTTTATTATGTTGAGGCCATATATTATGTTGAGGCCATATATGACAAACTTACAGCCAACATCATACTCAATGGTTAAAAGACGAAAGCATGTCCTCTAAGATCAAGAACGAGACAAGAATACCCACTCTCCCTGCTTTTAGTTAGCATAGTATTGGAAGTCCTAGCCATAGCAAGTCAGACACACACACACAAAAGAAATAAAAGGAATCCAAATTGGAAAGGAAGAAGTAAAACTGTCACTGTTTCCAAATGGCATGAAACTGCATACACACACACATAGACACGCATATATATAATAGTTCTATATATATAATATATATATATATATATATAGACACCAGAAAAGACTATTAGAATTAATAAATAAATTCAGTAAAGATGCAAACTTAATATATAGAATTCTGTTGCATTTCTATACACTAACAATGAACTATCAGAAAGTAAAATTAAGAAAACAATCCCATGTACAATTACATCAAAAAGAATAAAATACTTGGGAATAAATCTAAGGCAGTAAAAGATCTGTACTCAGAAAACTATAAGATACTGAAGAAAGAAACAGGAGATGACACAAACAAATGGAACAATATACCGTGCTCATGGACTGGAAGGATTAATATTGTTAAAATCACCATACTACCCAAGACAACATACAGAATCAATGCAATCCCTGTCAAAATACCCACACTTATATGAGAAATTAATCTATGACAAAGGAGGCAAGAATATACAAGGGGGAAAAGACAGCCTTTTCAGTAAATGGTGCTGGGAAACTGGAGAGTTACATGTGGACTACTTTCTCTGAACTACTTTCTCACACCGTGTAAAAAAATAAACTCAAAATGGATTAACGATTTACATGGAAGACCTGACACCAAAGAGCTCCAAGAATAAAACACTCTTTGACATCAGTCTTAGCAATATTTTTTTAAATATGTCTCCTCGAGGAAACAAAATCAAAAATAAACAAATGGGACTACTCAAACTGAAAACTTTCGCACAGCAAAGGAAACTATCAACAAATGAAAAGGCAGCTTACCGGGGGGAGATATTTGCAAATAACATATCTAATAATATCCAAAATATAACCAAAAAAGGACTCATATTCAGAATACATATTTTAAATAATTCTACAAATCAAAAAAAAAAAAGACGAACAACCCATTGGAAAAGTACAGTGGGCAAAAGAGCTGATCGGGCCCTTTACAAAAGAGGATATCCAAGTGGTCAGTAAGAATGTGAAAGATGCTCAACATCTTTAGTCATTGGGGAAATAAAAATTAAAACCACGGTGATACACCACTGCATTCCCCTCAGTAGACCGAAAATTAAAAAGACTAAGAGTTGGTGAGAATGCAAATATCTGAAACTTTCATACCTTGCTGGTGGGAGTGAAAAATGCTACAATCACTTTAAGAAAATGTTTGGCTGTATCTTCTAAAGCTAAATATGAATGTACTTTATAATCCTGCAATTCCATTCCTATATATATGTATGAGAGAAATGGACACCACCAAAAGCATGGACAGGAACATTAACAGTGGATGCATTCATACTACCACAATATTAGAAATAATACATATGTCCATCAACTGGGGAATGGATAAATAAATTGTGATACATGCATATAATGGAACACTACACAGCAATAAACCCATGGAAGACATAACTACATGGGAAAATCTCTAAGACATTATGTCGCATGACAGAAACCAGACATAACAAGAGTATTCCCTATATGATTCCATTTATATGAAGTTCAGAGAAAACTAACTGATGGTGATAAAAATCAGTGGTAACCTCCCGGTGAGAAACAGATGAGAACTGACTGAGACTAGAGCACCATGGAACCTTCTGGAATACCATTATGTTCTATATCTTGATCTGGGTGGTAGTTACATAAGAGTGTACATATGTACAATTAAACCAAGCTCTACAGTTAAAATTAACATTTTTATGCACTTTACCAAACCATGATTTAAAGAAATTTAATAACATCATCAAAGATAAAATTAAAATAGATTGAATAATAGCAAAATAAAATAAAAATTATATTGAAAAAACTGCACCCAGAACTCCAGCCTGACTCTGCCCCAGCACACATCACGTCTATGTCCCCATGTCCTGTAGGTCTCATGCTGTTGTCTCAATAAAAGCAGCCAAGGCTTTCC
Organism: Aethalodelphis obliquidens; assembly: GCF_003676395.1. Lineage (NCBI taxonomy): Eukaryota > Metazoa > Chordata > Mammalia > Artiodactyla > Delphinidae > Aethalodelphis > Aethalodelphis obliquidens. The sequence goes on along the minus strand of NW_020837981.1, from coordinate 1,367,314 downwards.
TGAGCATTTTTTACTGACCTAAAATATTAATGGCTCATAGTGAATTTTCAGTCAACTAAAATTCCTGACTCTTTTTTCCCATTCACAGCTAGGACCTATTGTCCTCATTCTGTCCTTATGCATGTTTAAAATTTTTTTAGTGTTATTATTATCACTTGTTACCGCAAATTGTAAAAACCCTAATGAAAATCAAATGCAGTTGGGAAGAGGAAATTTTCCCATAGGCTTGCCATCCCACGAATCATCAAGTTCTAGGGCCCTCCAGTTCCTGTCCACTTATATATTTAATTTTTACGCACTTATAATCACCTCATTAGATACAATTTTGCTATTCTTTTAATAAACATACTGTTATATCGTAAATATTTCCCATCGTCTTTATCATCTTTATGGGCTGCAGAATAGTCTATTGTGTGGCTACACCCATAATTTACTTAGCTAGTCTCTGCACTGAACTTTTAGATTGTTTCCAATTTTTCGGTGTGATAAATAACACCGCCATAAAATCCTTATATATTCATCTGTCTCATTTAAATTATACTTTTAGGCAAAATTCTTAGAAGTGAGATCACTGGGTCAAATGTATGATTCTAGGTATGTTTTGCAAAATGGTTCCTAATGGACATGGTCACCAAAAATGTATAAAGATAACAGTTTTATCACTATCTTGGCAGGAGTATTATAACTTTTAATCAAATACAGTTGATATTAGATGATTTCATGGATTTTGTCTCATTTTGCAATTATGTGAGTACTCCAGTAGTTGTCCGTTTTTGCCATGTTAGGTTTTGAAATTCTGGTATTTAGCACAGGGTCAGGCTCGGTGAAGGAGCTCAATAATCATCTTTTGAGTGAACTGAACTTCATCTCTTCTGATGTTAGTGTTCACGCATGCCTTTTGTCCATTTTTAAATCAGGATTCTACTTTTTGTCTCATTAATTTGAATGAGGCAAGGTAAATATTTCCATCTTGTCAAATTTGTAACAAAAGCTATTCCCTTCCATCATTTCTTTCTTTTTTGCCTATAATTGCCATAAAGTTGTATCTATTTACTTTTTTTAATTGAAGTATATTTGATTTACAATATTGTATTAATTTCAGGTGTACCATTTAAAATTTAGAAAATTATCTGAAAAATCTTGTGGTCTATTTTTTGCTAGTTTTCCATGATTTAAAAAATATTTAATTCCTTAATAGGACTATTATTTATTTTTGGCTCATTATGAGGTGTGTGGCTATTTCTTCCCTAATAACTAATAAATTCTGTCAACATCTTTTATTAAACAATCTTTCCTTTCTCCATGGTGTTTGATTTCTCCTTTATTGGTTACATAAATTACTTTACATAATAGAATCTTTTTCAGCTGTAAATCTCTGTGTTGCACTGGTATCTCTCTGATTTCATTGTTATTGGTTTATACGTCCTAAAATCTGTTAATACTGGTCCTCTTCATTATTTCCTGTTCCCTGAGTATTTTTTATTAACCATCTTTCTCCTTCCAGAGTAATTTTCTAGTGATTTTGTAAAAGTCCAATAAGAAAATTGATTGGGATTTTGATAGAGATTGAACTACAATTATAAATTGAGAATAGGCTTTTTTATATTTAGCCAAAAACTCCATCCGGGAATACAGTAAGTCTCCTTGATTATTCTTCCCTATTTCTTTCAATGAAATATGGTGAAATACCAAAGAACATGGGCTCTGGAGTCATATTATCTAGGTTTGAATCCCAGCTTGGCTACAAACAGATATAGATATAGATATAATCAGTCAGTGCTGCTAAGTGACAACCATAACATCTAGCTCAGCAGCACACAACATTGAGGACATATTTCTCACACTGGCAGGTTTCTAGGTCAGCTGGATGGCCCTGCTCTGTGTGTCTCATTCGTGGATCCAGGCAGGAGGGCAGTTAGCACCTGGGGCATGTTCTCATCTGCATGTGGTCAGAAGCAGAGGGACAGGTGGAAACATGCCTCGCCACTGAAGGCCTAGGCTCATAACTTGCACACTCACATTTGCCCGTATGTCATTGGCCAAAGCAAATCTGGGGCCAGGTCCAGCATCAATGGTACGTGGAACTAAACGTATCAATGACTATTTAGGAAAGGGAATGAATATTTGTTGTATAATAATCTAGTCCACCACACCATATGACCTAGGGAAGTCCACTTAAAGCCCCAGTCTCAGTTTCCTTCTTTTGTAAAACCTTGCTCATCTCATGGGGCTGCCATGAGGAATAAATGGAATAATGTCTGAAAACCACTCAGCATTGCGCTTGATGAGGAGTAAGAGCACAACAAATGTCAAATATTATGACTGTTTTTAATTCTAGAGCAGATACTGCAGTTGATCTTTTGAACCCAGGTGGAGACGTTCCATTTTTCCATATCAGATTTCATCCTGTTATCTCTGACACACTGTTCCAGTCATTGGAGGTATTTGGAATCATCATCTATCAAGTAAATAAATTCTGAGAGCGCTACACTAAGTAGGCTCCCATATATTACCTGGCTGGCTTGTGCGGTGCTGATGAAATAACTTTCCCTGTTGACTTGCTATAATTTGCATGTTCAATCACTGTGCCACTGCTCTTCACAGGTGGTGGCTGAGTCCAGGGAGACAGGACAATCCTGAAGCCCTCTCTCAATTGACAGAAATCAGTGAAATCAATAACCTCTGGGTACCTGCATTTAAAGTCAACATATCCACCTAACTGTCATGCTTAAAAGTCTGTGTTTCTCCATCTTCTTTACAAGGGCTGATTGAGAGCCTTGTATAAATCTGAATATGCAGCCTTCAGTATCTCCACTCCCATTCTGTGTCCTTGTCCTAAGTATGAATTTGTCCAAAATCTCTGGATATGGCTTTGTTGGTCTATCCTAATCTTCCCTGTCTCCTCTAGGGACTTTCACAATTATTTGTCCACGTTCAATTCAGTGTCTGTAGCCCGAAGAGCCATCTTCCTTTGTTAAGACAAAAACACTAGCATTTCTTTGGGCCTTTTGAAATCTCCCTTACCAAGGTGTAGGGTGAGCATGTACTTGTCCAGCCTTCCCTTCCTGGCTTCAAAAACTAAAGGGTCGGGCTCCCCTGGTGGCACAGTGGTTGAGAATCCGCCTGCTGATGCAGGGGGCACGGGTTCGTGCCCCGGTCCGGGAAGATCCCACATGCCGTGGAGCGGCTGGGCCCGTGAGCCATGGCTGCTGAACCTGCGTGTCCGTAGCCTGTGCTCTGCAACGGGAGAGGCCACAACAGTGAGAGGCCCGCATACCACAAAAACAAAACAAAACAAAAAACTAAAGGGTCATCTGGGCAGCTTGTCACAAGTTTCTTTTCTCTTCTACTTTACCAAAAAGTTCCTCTATATCATCCACATGTAGGGGCAAGGTAGCAATTGTCTTCATTGGATCCTCTGTCCTACGGGAACTAAAGTTGTCAAAAAGCTATATGATGCTCAATGAGACCTAGCAGATGCTAGTGGGTGACTGGGATCTGCTTAGGGGTCAGCCTAGAATTTTCAAACAGAGGATGCCAACTGGTTTCACTGTGAATGATGAGCTGGGGCCAGTCAGGAGTAGGCTAAAGCGGGAACTCGACATTGCAGGGACTGACTTTTCTTGGTCCAAACTTGTGGTCAGTGGGTCTCTAAGTAGTCCTCCTTCAACCAAGCTCCCCCAAGGCAGGAGACCACCCAACAGGTGATCAAGAAAATCAGTGCACATGGCCAAGCTCTCTCACAGACCATCTTTTCAAACAACTAGGTGAATCTGTGCTCCCAAAAAAAGACAATAGCGATTTTTTTCCCCTATAAAATATAGTTCACCTACATGAAAAGTTAACATATTTATATGTCTTTTCTTTACTATTCTTCCAAAATCTATCTATCCAAAATGGTGTGCCTTATGTGCTAGGAAGCCTTGAGAGAGCTCACCTAAGGCTCAGGGGCCCTCTTTGCCTCTGTTTACTTGTCAGCTGACTGCTGAGTTAAGCAAATGCTATCTAACAGCCGCTAATGCCTCTGTGTTTGTGTTATTCTCTTCCTTTTTGTTCTCATTAATGTAAAAGCATTTATTTCTCTAATTTGATTATCAGGTTTTTGTTCTATTTTCAACTGAAAATAAAATGACCAGAGATCAAACTGTGATCATTTCCTGCAGCAATTAATCTGCTTTTAAGGCCATGTTCTGCTGAGCACTTTGATCCCCGTTAATCATGACTCGGGACCGTGTTCCATCAATACAGCATGATTGCCAGAGTGGCTCGCAGTCAACTGTTTAGAATCACGGCCCCAGGAACGGAGATGCCTCCAGATCGGGTGAAGGCAGTCTGTGCTATTGCTCACGTGACTGGTTCTCTGCAGAGAAGGCAGGCCCCTTAGCAGCTCCTGCTGACCTTGAAGGAAGGTTCCACATTCTGGCTCCTCCCAGAACTCACCAGTGGGACAAACTACTGCTTCCTTGTCTTATAAAACCTGACTCACCCAGCTAGCCCCTTGCTGCCTCAGACACTCCCATGTGTGTGCAACCAACAGGTGGAGTGCTCACATCCCAGGTGACACCCGGGAAACACAGCCCTCCTGTCCCTACAGCAGCCTGAGGAGAAACAGCAGCTTCTCTCTCAGCCAGAGCCCATATCTCCTAACCTCTGTGTACATTTTTTGCAAATGTCTACCTTCAGGCCTGACGGTCTTCAAAAGCCCCAGATGACAGGCAAAAACAGAAACACAGAGTTACTGAGGACCCAGGAAAATATAACACATTGCCACAGATTTGCTCCAGCCATAACGGGACTGATCTGTATACTCTGCAACCATAAATGATCTGAAATCATCAAAGGAACCATCCTCCCTCCCTTGGTCCATATGGAAGGCACTGAGGGAGGATGTATTTCTACAGGAGGCACTGGCTCATGGATTCCAAAGCAGTCTTTTCCCTCTGACAAAGCCCAGCTCCCAGGGGAGACGTGAAACCCACGAAGCCTGTGTAGCAACCAGTGATACAGAAATCCTGGAACATACTCTGCTTACACATCTGACGTGGGGTCCAGCCCCCTCCACTGAAAATGCGGTTAGCGTCTACACAGTAGGTGTGATATAATTTGAAGAAGACTAGAGTATTTTTTAATGCTTAGAATTGTGACTGGTACGTGGTAGAGATTCAGTAAATATTTTTCTTGCATCCTACAGCCTATTGTGGTCAAACTGCAGATGCTGGAGGAGCACAGACTCCGTCCCAGGTGGGTCATACAGGGAGGAGGGAGAGGAACAGGCAGGGAGGAGCCCACGACCCCGAGGGCTGACCTCAAGGATGCACACCCCACCTAAAGGCACCCCAATGCGTATTGCAAAAACCACTACGCCAGCCACCCAAACACATTTCTGAGCTGCCCAGAGGCAGTAAGTTTTCAACTCTGAGGAGAGAAACATCTGGAAAACAAGGGAATAAATATAGCTGTAGAACATTTCTAGCAACATAAAGGGAGCAGATCATGTGCACCTGCTGAGCCTAGACACTCACCCTCTTGCACGTACACACTCAAGGCTGCCCCCTCAGGACCCAATGCCATCAAGGGGTCTCCTTCACTTCCCTGGATTAGATCACAAATCCCAGTTCCCATGCAGAAATGCTGGGCCAACACACATGTGGCAAATACCCACAATTCGATAAAGACCCTCCACCGAAAGTGAAATCCCAACCCATATTTATACAGAGTGCCAAGGCTTGGACCCCAGTATGCCATCATGGACCATGCCCAGGAGCCTGGGAAGACACCTGGCCCATCCAGTCAATGCACTGGAGGGTGAGCAGGTATGATAACAGTCAGCCATTTCAGGGCCCACATGAGGGCACCCATGTCAGGTTGGAACAGAAGGCCCAAAGGGCCAGGGAACTCATTCAGCTCCTCTGAACGCATTTTGCTAACCTTCCAGGACTCCCCAAGTAGCTGAGGTTATCCTTGTAGTTCTTGCTCTCCATATAAAGTAAAGTCACCAACAAGTGATGCAGGGATGGGCATTTTCCCAGGCCATGCAGCATCTATCCCACTCACTCTGTGATCAGAGAAATATCCCTGAAGACACATCCTTGGGCTTCAGACTCAACACCATGCAGCTGCCAGGGCTGCTCTATTCGCCTCTGACCGTCTGCCAGACTAAAGGACCCAGAACGGTCACAAGATGTGCTGGCCAAAGTCTAAAAACGTGTTGCATCTACTTATGAACGTTTTCTCGAAAGGAACTGGGATGGCTTATCGTAAAGAATGTATTTAATCAACTGGTACAACATAAATAAAACATAATAAATTAGAATGAGGGAAAGGAAGAATACGATCATGCAAGCATAAGAATTAATAGTCTTGACCCTCTTGGCAGTGAGAACAAAAAAAGGAAATACATTCAGTTACACGGATCATGATGCCAGGGAGGAGGAAGCAAATGCTCACTGAATTCTGAAATATACCCCTCCAAATGGTGTAATGGGCAATTTCTTCAAGGGAAAAAGCAAATGCTCATTGGACATCAACTACATGCTGGGAATGCGATGAGACCCGTGACGTACGGGGCCACCCCAGCTCACAGGGGCCAAGGAAAACACGATCCAGCGTGGAAGCAGTGGTGAGCAACATGCTGACCAAGTCCAGCTCTGATCACCCCCTGGCCACCCTGTGCAGGACACAACCTGCCCAGCTGTGTGTGGCGGCCTTGTTATGCACATCTTCCCTGCATCTTCACCGTGACTCTGCAAGGACATGGTTCTACCTCACAGACAAAGAAACTGGGACTCAGAATCTTTAAGCGTCTTGGCCAAGTTCAAGTCAGTGAGTGACACTTGCATTCTCTGACTCCTATATCCAGCTTCTTTCTACTATACACCAATAACAGTGTCAGCCACAGACACTGTGGCAAATTCCATACTGCTTTGTTGCCTGTAAGACCCTTGACAAAAGCTGCCACTTTTGCGTAGGCAACTCTAAGTCTGGGGACATAATGAAGGCCTAGTGCAGAGCTTTGTGGTGGTCCGGCTTCCCCCAAGGACAGAACTGAGGACCAAAGGTGAAAATGCACAGAGGGAGACCTGTGTGAGACTTAGACTCTGCATCCGTCTCTCCCCACATCCCAGAATGCTCATCAGCATCACCTGGAGAGCCCTGTCCACCACCACACATCTGTGTCACCAAGAGTGGGACCCAGGTGTGCTGATGTTTCAAAGGGCCCCAAATTTCTATATGAAGAGACAAGGGTGTATTAGCCTGTTAGAGCTGTGTAACAACCTACCATAAACCGGGTGGCTTAAACAACAGAAACTTATTTTCTCACAGTTCTGGAGGCCACAAGTCCAAGATAAAGGTGTCAGCAGGGTTACCTTCATTCTGAGAGCCGTGAGAGAAAAATCTGTTCCAGGACTCTCTCCTTGGCTTATCGATGGATGTCTTCTCCCTGTATCTTCACATAATCTTCCCTCTGTCTGCCTCTGTGTCCAAATGTCTCCTTTTTATAAGGACACCAGTCATATGGGATCAGGGCCCACCCTAAGGACCTTGTCTTAACTTCACCACCTATAAATACCCTATTTCCAGATAAGCTCCCATGCTGACGTACTGGGGTTAAGACTCCAACAGATCTTTTTTCGGTGTGGGTGGGGATTCAATCCATAACAGAAAGCTATAGCCCAGACAGGTATGGTCTGTGACAAGGGCTGGTCCACAGGGATCAGGAAGGGTCAGAAGGCCAAGCAGAGAACTGGCCCCCTGCCAGGCTCCAGGTCTATCCACTGCTGCTCCAAGCCACCTTCATCCATTGCCAAAACAACATCAAGAGCCTGCTGGCTGGTCTTCACTCATCCACAATTGTTGCCCCCATCTGGGCTCCACACAGCAGCCAGAATGAACTTTTCAATCAAACGCAAATCTGATAACAGCAGTCACTGTTTAAGAGCCCTCAGAAAGCTGCCCATTAGTTTCAGAAGAGAGACCAAAGCCACTCCATCCTTATTACTTTCCAAATACCACCCTGGGTCCTGAAACACACTCCCCTTCCGACCTTCCCTACCTGGGACTCACAATTAAGTTCCTCTCAACCTTCAGATCCCAGCTCGGAAATTTTCCCTCCAGGGTCTCCTGTATCAGACCACAGCCCCCGTACAACAACATCAAGTCTGTTCTGCTCCCACTGAAACCCCCCCAACCCCCCTCACCAGCACCTAGAACACTGCCCATCACATGGCGGCGGTTCCAAATTTGTTAAGTGAAGACGAAGTGTGACAGCGATTCATTTAAATGTATTATCCTGGATTACTTTCTCTCTTTTTGTGAATGCTTGTTAAATCCTTTCTAGGCTTAAGGCACTGCACTAGAAGCTTCAGATACAAAGAAAACTTTTATTTCCACATAATAGATGAGGAAGCTGAATTTCTGAGACTGGAAGTGACCATCCAAGGTCACACAGCGAACGCAATCTGACTCCTGATTCTGAGTTCTCAACCACAAAGCCCCACTGGCTCCCCAGGCTGGGGATTATCCAGGGCAGTCCTGATTTCTTCCTTCTGCATCTCACCTCTGGGTGTTTCCTGGCCAGCAGAGAGAACTCCCTGCTCCTTCTCCACAGAAATACCCTCATATTCCCACCCAGAATTTATGGGGCTACAGGCTGATAAAATAGCAATAATGAAAACAGGCAAGAGTGCTGGCCGTGCCCCAAGCAGGGTCAGAAGAGGAATCTGCCTTCTGAACATGTTGTAATGAACTGAACCTTGGATCTGGAGTTCCCAAATGAGGCATCTGATTCTGCTTCTGCTACTTATGGGGGCAGGAACTTGGGAGAGTCACATGGCTTCTCTGGACCCTTCCCTTCTCTGTAAAATGTGAGGGAATATTGAAGCCCATTTCACAGCGAGGACTCTGGAAATCACAAATGCCTTGCTGGATGCCGGCCACTACAGGTACCCAGGCAATGACAGCTGTCTCTCCCTTCCACCAGGGTGACCTGTAGCTTGGGGAGCCCCAGTGTAAAGGGGCCACTGGCTCCCACTAAGGCTGTGGGACAAAGAGCTGTATGAGGGTAAATCTCAGTTCAACCACAGCCAATGAGCACAGAGTATTGAGAACGGTCCAAGAGGCTGCAGCTTCCAGTCCAACCCCTGGAAGAAATGACCACCAGTAGCCAAACGAGATGAATGTGGTCACTCCACACCCTCATCTCTGCAAGCACCACCTTCGATCAGACGCACAGCTGAAAAGGCAAGACCTGTTTGATTTTGCTCTATTGTACGTGTGGAAATGTGCAGGCGATGGCCATGGATTGCAGTCACTCCAGGGAAAAGCCCTTGAGGATTATTAGCCTTTGTAGAAGGGAACCTGGCAGCACCTGGCTGCCAACGACGCTAACTGCACAAGGGCTTCATTGCCTGTCCAGCCTTAACTGGGAGCACGGCAGCCACTAGGAAGCTTGGCAAAGGACTTCATGTCGGTCTCCTTCAAATGGTGCCAAAGGTCCTTTAAGCTCTGCCTCCTTGCCTGGGGTCCCTGGCAGGCTGGTGGCCTTATGCCCAGATGTGCACATTTGGAAGTGTTGTCTAAAAGACCTGGCCTTCTCTTCCTTTACTGTCACTTTTTGTGTTTCCCCACCCCACCGCCCCTTTGATCCTGGTGTTTGTTCAAGGAGTGCTTCATTCACCAAACACACAGAGTCCCGACTGTGTGACAGCTGCCACTTCAGGTATGGAGGAGGGTATGACAGGGGCAAGACAGACGTAGACCCTTTTGTCGCAGCCTGGCAGGAGAGAGACAATCAACGTAGCACCAAACTAGCATATGATATAATGTCAGGTCATGACAAATACTATGGAGTGAAGCAGGGGAAGGGCCAGAGGGGAGCGGGGAGGGTGCTGTTTTAGACATGGTGGTCAGAGGCAGCCTCTCTGATGAGGCAGCATCGTGCAGAGGGACCAGCAAGATTGAGCAGGTGAACCTGAGGCTATCTGGGGGGAAAAGGGATCCAATTAGAGGCGGTAGCCAGCGCCAAGGCCCTGAGAGGGGAGCCTGCTTGACATGTTTGAGGACCAAAAAGGAGGTACCAGGTGACACAGGGGATAGATGCTGGATATGAGGCCAGAGGGAGCAACAGCCATTTCATGAGGGCCTTTGAGGTGATGGACAGGACTTTGGATCTTATTCTGAGAACAAAAGCCACTGAAAGCATTTTGAGCAAAAATCATCTGAGTTATATTTACGAGGGTCATTCCAGGTACTCTAAGGAAATTTGTCTCTAGAGGTCAAAGGTGAGGAGTCCTGCAGCTGTGGTTAATTAGGTAGGAACGAGGGTGGCACAGGCAGTGTTCTTGGCAGGGGAGGAGACTCCTGGTGAGCCCAGCCCTGGACAGATGTCTGATTTGAGACAAGTTGGGGGGGCTTCTCCAAGCCTCCGTATCTGCCTCTGGACAACCCCAGGATCACATGGGTTCCGAGTAAGAACGTAAAGAGATAACATATGTAAAGGGCTTTACACAGCGCCTGCCTCTTATCAGGACTTTTGTTCTTCCTCCACTATCATCTCTATTCTGGGGGGAGAACGTCTCCCCACAGTGGCTGTTACAGCTGGAAAAGGTACTCCCTCAGGGGAGGCGCAAGTTTCTCAGTAAGAGCAACCCATGGGCAAAACACAGGAAAACTCAAAAAATCTCTTAAATCAGGACCTAAAAAACCATTATAAAAAAGACAACCTTCCAGTTTTACGGCGCCCTAAAAACACTTTAGAAACACACGTGACGCTATCTCGAGGCCCTCTGCTGTTGATCCAATTAGCCAGTTTGGGTCCTGGAAACAATACGGAACTCCAGAGACTGGTGGCCCCCAGAGAGGCGGGGAGCTACCCAAGTGCGAGCAGATGCTGGCCCTGACCTGGATGCAGGCCTCCAGGGGAGCAGGTGGGAAGCCCCTCTTGTGCCCCCACCACCTTGTCTGCAGTGAGTGTGACTGGACAACCTCTGCTGAGTTGATAAGTGAGGAAATGGGGTCTCTCCCCAACCTGCTGGTTGACCCTGGGCCTGGGGTAGGACCCAGTTCAAACCAGGAAGGCTGGGGGAGCCACATGCAGAGGCAGGGATGGGAAGATGGGAGCAGGGTGCGTGTGAAAGTTCACTGGGTGAGACTGTGCCCTGCAGTGACTCCTGGGTTCACAGTACTGCACAGCCTCGGAGAGGAGCCCAGCTAATTTTCACAGCTGCCCTATGAGATGGACAAGGCAGAAATGATTATTCCATTTTAGAGAAGAGAGAATCTGTTCCCCTCTGTGCTGACAGACAGGATGTGAAGCCTTGAATGGAACCTGCTTCCAAAATGACCAAGGAGAGGGGACCTTCAAGATGGTGGAGGAGTAAGACGTGGAGATCACCTTTCTCCCCACAGATACATCAAAAATACATGTGGAACAACTCCTACAGAACACCTACTGAATGCTGGCAGAAGACCTCAGACTTCCCAAAAGACGCCAGAGGGCGACCTACATGCAGAGGCTGGACCAAATCCAAAGCAGAACCCCAGGAGCTGTGCGAACAAAGAAGAGAAAGGGAAATTTCTCCCAGCAGCCTCAGGAGCAGTGGATTAAATCTCCACAATCAATTTGATGTACCTGCATCTGTGGAATACCTGAATAGACAGCGAATCATCCCAAAATTGAGGTGACAGATTTGGGGAGCAACTGTAGACTTAGGGTTTGCTTTCTGTGTCTAATTTGTTTCTGGCTTTATGTTTATCTTAGTTTAGTATTTAGAGCTTATTATCATTGGTAGATTTGTTCGCTGATTTGGTTGCACTGTTCCTTTATATATATATATATATATATATATATATGTATATATTTCTTTTCTCCTTTTTCTCTTTTTGTGTGTACGTGTATGCTTCTTTGTGTGATTCTGTCTGTATAGGTTTGTTTTCACAATTTGTTCTAGGGTTCTATCTGTCTGCTTTCTTTTTTCTTTTTGTTTTTAGTATACTTTGTTTTTTTTGTTTTATAAATTTATTTATTTATTTATCGGACTTGGGTCTTTGTTGCTGGGTGTGGGCTTTCTCTAGTTGCAATGAGTGGGGGCTACTCTTTGTTGCAGTGCGCAGGCTTCTCACTGCGGTGGCTTCTCTTCTTGCACAGCACAGACTCTGGGCACGTGGGCTTCAATAGTTGTGGCACACGGGCTCAGTAGTTGTGGCTCGCGGGCTCTAGAGGGCAGGCTCAGTACTTGTAGCACACAGGCTTAGTTCCTCCGTGGCATGTGGGATCTTCCCGGACCAGGGCTCGAACCTGTGTCCCCTGCATTGGCAGGCGGATTCTTAACCACTGCACAACCAGGGAAGCCCTTTAGTATAGTTTTTAATGCTTGATATCATTGGTGGATTTGTTTATTGGTTTGGTTGCTCTCTTCTTTCTTTTTTATTACCTTTTATTTTTAATAATTTTTTAAATTTTTTATTTTAATGACTTTATTATTTTTCTTTCTTTCCTTTTTTTTTCCCTCCCTTTTCTTCTGAGCCCTGTGGCTGACAGGGTATTGGTGCTCCGGCCAGGTGTCAGGCCTGAGCCTCTGAGGTGGGAGATCCGAGTTCAGGACACTGGTCCACCAGAGACCTCCTGGCCCCACGTAATATCACTCGGCAAGAGCTCTCCCAGAGATCTCCGTCTCAACGCAAAGAGCCAGCTCCACTCAATGACAAGCAAGCTCTAGTGCTAGACACTCTATGCCAACCAAACAACTAGCAAGACAGGAACACAACCCCACCCATTAGCAGAGAGGCTGCCCGAAATCAAAGTAAGTTCACAGACACCCAAAACACATCAACGGACATGGTCCTGCCCACCAGAAAGACAAGATTCAGCCTCAACCACCAGAACACAGGCACCAGTCCCCTCCACCAGGAAGCCTACACAACCCACTGAACCAACTTTACTGACTTGGGGCAGACACCAAAAACAACGGGAACTACAAACCTGCAACCTGTGAAAAGGAGACCCCAAACACAGTAAATTACGCAAAATGAGAAGACAGAGAAATACACAGCAGGTGAAGGAGTAAGGTAAAAACCCACCAGACCAAACAAACGAACAGAAAATAGGCAGTCTACCTGAAAAAGAATTCAGAGTAATGATGGTAAAGATGATCCAAAAGTCTTAGAAACAGAATGGAGAAAATACAAGAAAGGTTTAACAAGGACCTAGAAGAACTAAAGAGCAAACAAACAATGATGAACAACACAATAAATAAAATTAAAAATTCTCTAGAAAGAATCAATAGCAGAATAACTGAGGCAGAAAAACGGATAAGTGACCTGGAAGATAAAATAGTGGAAATAACTACCACGAGCAGAATAAAGGAAAAAGAATGAAAGGAATTGAGGACAGTCTCAGAGACCTCTGGGACAACATTAAACACAGCAACATTCCAATTAGAGGGGTCCCATAAGAAGAAGAGAAAAAGAAAGGGACTAAGAAAATATTTGAAGAGACTATAGTTGAAAACTTCCCTAACATGGGAAAGGAAATAGCCAATCAAGTCCAGGAAGCACAGAGAGTCCCATACAGGATAACTCCAAGGAGAAACAAGCCAAGACACATGTTAATCAAACTATCAAAAATTAAATCCAAAGAAAACATATTAACAGCAGCAAGGGAAAAACAACAAATAACACACAAGGAAATCCGCATAAGGTTAACAGCTGGTTTTCCAGCAGAAACTCTGCAAGCCAGAAGGGAGTGGCAGGACATATTTAAAGTGATGAAAGGGAAAAACCTACCACCAAGATTACTCTACCCAGCAAGGATCTCATTCAGATTTGATGGAGAAATTAAAACCTTTACAGACAAGCAAAAGCTAAGAGAATTCAGCACCACCAAACCAGCTTTACAACAAGTGCTAAAGGAACTTCTCTAGGCAGGAAACACAGGAGAAGGAAAAGACCTACAACAACAAACCCAAAACAATTAGAAAATGGTAATAAGAACATGCATATTGATAATTACCTAAAATGTAAATGGATTAAATGCTCCAACCAAAAGACACAGACTGGCTGAATGGATACAAAAACAAGACCCTTGTATATACTGTCTAAAAGAGATCCACTTCAGACCTAGGGACACATACAGACTGAAAGTGAGGGAATAGAAAAAGATATTCCATGCAAACGGATATCAAAAGAAAGCTGCAGTAGCAATTCTCATATCAGGCAAAATACACTTTAAAATAAAGACTATTACAAGAGACAAAGAAGGACACTACATAATGATCAAGGGATCAATCCAAGAAGAAGATATAACAGTTGTAAATATTTATGCACCCAACATAGGAGCACCTCAATACATAAGGCAAATGCTAAAAGCCATAAAAGGGGAAATAGAGAGTAAGACAATTATAGTAGGGGACTTTAACACCCCACTTTCACCAATGCATAGATCATCCAAAATGAAAATAAATAAGGAAACACAAGCTTTAAATGATACATTAAACAAGATGGACTTAATTGATATTTATAGGACATTCCATCCAAAAACAACAGAATACACTTTCTTCTCAAATGCTCATGGAACATTCTCCAGGACAGATCATATCTTGGGTCACAAATCAAGGTTTGGAAAATTTAAGAAAATTGAAATCGTATCAAGTTTCTTTTCCAACCACAACACAATGAGACTAGCTATCAATTACAGGAAAAAAACTGTAAAAAATACAAACATATGGAGGCTAAACAATACACTAGTAAATAACCAAGAGATCACTGAAGAAATCAAAAAATACCTAGAAACAAATGACAATGAAAACACGGCAACCCAAAACCTGTGGGATGAAGCAAAAGCAGTTCTAAGAGGGAAGTTTATAGCAATACAATCCTACCTCAAGAAACAAAAATTTCTCAAATAAAGAACCTAACCTTACACCTAAAGCAATTAGAGAAAGAAGGACAAAAAAAACCGCAAAGCTAGCAGAAGGAAAGAAATCATAAATATCAGATCAGAAATACATGAAAATGAAATGAAGGGGGCTTCCCTGGTGGCACAGTGGTTGAGAGTCCACTTGCCAATACAGGGCACATGGGTTCGTGCCCCGGTCCGGGAAGATCCCACATGCCGCGGAGCGGCTGGGCCCGTGAGCCATAGTCGCTGAGCCTGCGCGTCCAGAGCCTGTGCTCCGCAATGGGAAAGGCCACAACAGTGAGAGGCCCGTGTACTGCAAAAAAAAAAAAAAAAAAAAATTAAGGAAATGATTGCAAAGATCAATAAAACTAAAAGCTGGATCTTTGAGAAGATAAACAAAATTGATAAACCATTAGCCAGACTCATCAAGAAAAAAAGGGAGAAGACTCAAATCAATAGAATTAGAAATGAAAAAGGAGAAGTAACAACTGACCCTGCAGAAATACAAAGGATCATGAGAGATTACTACAAGCAACTATACGCCAATAAAATGGACACCGTGGAAGAAATGGACAAATTCTTAGAAAAGCACAACCTTCCGAGACTGAACCAGGAAGAAACAGAAAATATAAACAGACCAATCACAAGCACTGAAATTGAGACTGTGATTAAAAATCTTCCAACAAACAAAAGCCCAGGACCAGATGGCTTCACAGGCGAATTCTATCAAACATTTAGAGAACAGCTAACACCTATCCTTCTCAAACTCTTCCAAACTATAGCAGAGGGAGGAACACTCCCAAACTCATTCTATAAGGCCACCATCACCCTGATACCAAAAACAGACGAAGATGTCACAAAATAAGAAAACTACAGGCCAATATCACTGATGAACATAGATGCAAAAATCCTCAACAAAATACTAGCAAACAGAATCCAACAGCACATTAAAAGGATCATACACCATGTTCAAGTGGGGTTTATCTCAGGAATGCAAGGATTCTTCAATATACGCAATCAATCAATGTGATAAACCATATTAACAAATTAAAGGATAAAAACCATATGATCATCTCAACACATGCAGAAAAAGCTTTCAACAAAATTCAACAGCCATTTATGATAAAAACCCTCCAGAAAGCAGGCATAGAGGGAACCTACATCAACATAAACCCACAGGCAACATCTTTCTCAATGGTTTAAAACTGAAACCATTTCCACTAAGATCAGGGACAAGACAAGGTTGCCCACTCTCATCACTATTATTCAACATCGTTTTGGAAGTTTTAGCCACAGCAATCAGAGAAGAAAAAGAAATAAAAGGAATCCCAACTGGAAAAGATGAAGTAAAACTGTCACTGTTTGCAGATGTCATGATACTATACATAGAGAATCCTAAACATGCTACCAGAAAACTACTAGGACTAATCAATGAATATGGTAAAATAGCAGGATACAAAACTAATGCACAGAAATCTCTGGCATTCCTATATAGACTAACAATGAAAAATCTGAACAAGAAATTAAGGAAACACTCCTATTTACCATTGCAACAAAAAGAATAAAATACCTAGGAATAAACCCACATAGGGAGACAAAAGACCTGTATGCAGAAAACTATAAGACACTGATGAAAGAAATTAAATATGATACAAGCAGATGGAGAGATATACCGTGTTCTTGGATTGGAAGAATCAACATTGTGAAAATGAATATACAACCCAAAGCAATCTACAGATCCAGTGCAATCCCTATCAAACTACCAATGGCATTTTTCACAGAACTAGAACAAAAAATTTCACAATTTGTATGGAAACACAAAAGACCCCGAACAGCCAACGCAATCTTGAGAAAGAAAAACAGAGCTGGAGGAAGCAGGCTCCCTGATTTCAGACTATACTACAAAGCTACAGTAACCAAGACAGTCTGGTACTGGCACAAAAACAGAAATATAGACCAATGGAACAGGATAGAAAGCCCAGAGATAAACCCACACACATATGGTCACCTTATTTTTGATAAAGGAGGCAAGAATATACAATGGAGAAAAGACAGCCTCTTCAATGAGTGGTGCTGTGAAAACTGGACAGCTACATGTGAAAGAATGAAATTAGAACACTCCCTAACACAATACACAAAAATGAACTCAAAATGGACTCAAGACAAAAATGTAAGGCCAGACACTATCAAACTCTTAGAGGAAAACATAGGCAGAACACTATGACATACCCAGCAAGATCCATAAATCACTGCAACCCCCTAGAGAAAGGGAAATAAAAACAAAAATAAACACATGGGTCTTAATGAAACTTAAAAGGTTTTGCACAGCAAAGGAAACCACAAGCAAGACGGAAACACAACCCTCAGAACGGGAGGAAATAGTTGCAAACAAAGCAACTGACAAAGGATTAATCTCCAAAATATACAAGCAGCTCATGCAGCTCAATATCAGAAAAACAAACAACCCAATCCAAAAATGGGCAGAAGACCTAAATAAACATTTCTTCAAAGAAGATATACAGACTGCCAACAAACACATAAAAGAATGCTCAACATCAGTAATCATTAGAGAAATGCAAATCAAAACTACAGTGAGGTATCACCTCACACCGGTCAGAATGGCCATCGTCAAAAAAGCTACAAACAATAAATGCTGGAGAGGATGTGGAGGAAAGGGAACCCTCTTGCACTGTTGGTGGGAATGTAAATTGATACAGCCACTATGGAGAACAGTATGGAGGTTCCTTAAAAAACTAAAAATAGAACTACCAAACGACCCAGCAATCCCACTACTGGGCATATACCCTGAGAAAACCATAAAAAAAGAGTCACGTACCACAATGTTCATTGCAGCTCTATTTACAACAGCTAAGACGTGGAAGCAACCTAAGTGTCCATCGACAGATGAATGGTTAAAGAAGATGTGGCACATATATACAATGGAATATTACTCAGCCATAAAAAGAAACAAAATTGAGTTATTTGTAGTGAGGTGGATGGACCTAGAGACTGTCATACAGAATGAAGTAAGTCAGAAAGAGAAAAACAAATACCATATGCAGATACATACATATGGAATCTAAAAAAAAATGGTTCTGAAGAACCTAGGGGCAGGACAGGAATAAAGATGCAGATGTAGAGAATGGACTTGAGAACATGGGGAGGGGGGAAGGGTAAGCTGGGACGATGTGAGGGAGCGGCATGTACATATATACACTACCAAATGTAAAATAGATAGCTAGTGGGAAGCAGCTGCATAGCACAGGGAGACCAGCTTGGTGCTTTGTGTCCACCTAGAGAGGTGGGATAGGGAGGGTGGGAGGGAGATGCAAGAGGGAGGGGAGATAGGGATATATGTATACGTATAGCTGATTCAGTTTGTTATATAGCAGAAACTAACACACCATTATAAAGCAATTATACTCCAATAAAGATGTTAAAAAAAGAAAAATGACCAAGGAGTCCCAGTTGCCCAACTTCTCCTGGGCCAGTAGGTCACATCCTGGGTTTTCAGACTGAAACGGGCCTCTGCACCCTGGGGACTGTCAGCAGGAACTGGCCAGGCCAAGAAAGGCCCCACGGAATCTCCACAGCAGTGCTCATCTCTTCCTCAAGGCCATGCTCCATTGCTTTCCCGGCCGAGTCCCCATCTATGGGGGTGGTGGGGGAGGACCAAGACTCGTCATTGAGGCCATGGCCTTGGGAACTGCTGAGAGAAGAGAGCTCCTTCTCTCCATCCTGCACTGCACAACACTGTTCTCTCCCGTGGCCCCAGGACTCGTAACCCTCAGCATGCCCAAACTGAGCTTCTCCCCACACCTGTCACTTCTCCTCCCCTCCCTTCTCCTGCTGACACCTGGGGTCAGGCTCGCTCCTCCATAGCCGACCGTCCCCATCTGGCCATGCGATTTCAGGAAAGTTGCCCGAATCCAGCCCTCCTCACTACCGGCCTCCATAACATTTCAGCATCCTCATCACCTCTCCCTGACCACAGACGGAGGCCCTAGCACATCCTCTGGCCTCCTCCTGCCCCGCTAATCTCACTATGTGTTTGCTGCCAGCAACTCTGCCACAAGGCTCCTAACAGATACCCTTTGTTCCTGGCTCCCCGGCCCGGTGGCCACAGAAAGATCTGGGACGAGTCAACGTGGAACAAGGAAGAGACACAAGGGTTCTCTTCCTTCCTGTGGACTCACCACACCCAGCCCAGCCTGAGTTGCTCCTTGAAGCCCAAACCTGCCGGGATCTAGTATCTATCTACCACCTGGCTGCCCGGGGCCAAGGCATGAGCTCCTTACACCAAGAACAAAGCCCCATGCTGAGGGGTCCTGGGGAAAAGCATGCTCCCCCAACTGCTGTGCTTCATCTCCAGCAGCTGCAGGCAGCAGGGATGAACTGGGTCCAAGACCCACAGCTGGAGGCTGGGGGTGTGCGGCAGGACCCCTGTGAAAAGCTCGCAAAAGCCCTGGTCCGGGCCAGAGCCCAGGAAGAACATCAGAGCCAGATGGCCCTCAGAAGGCGTCAGACCTATGACGTTACAGGCAGTGAAAGTGACACCCAGAAAGGGGAAGGGAAGTGTCCTCCATCAGCAACAGGCTCAGGACCGCTCATGCTCCCTGACAAAGAATACCCCCCACTCATAGCACCCCTGCCCGGGGTCCCAGAGGACAGACATGGAGCATCCGGGTGCCTGACAGGAGTCCCAGCAAAGAGTCACCTGCTCTTAACACCCTGAATTGAATTCAGTTCTCCTTAATTCACACCCTCCTGGGTGCTAAGCACTAGGTGAAGCTTCATCCTTCACACCAGGGTTTCTCAACCTCAGCTCTACTGACATTCTGGGCTGGACCATGCTTCGTGGTGGGGGGTTGGCCTCTGTAATGTAAAACATTGAGCAGCATCCCGGGGCTCTACCCACTAGATGCCACAGCCCTCCATCCCCCTCGTCGAGACAACCAAAAACGTCTGCAGACATTGCCAAATGCCCCCTGGAGGACACAATCATTCTGAGTTGAGAACCACTGGTACACACCATTCAATCCTTACGCTAGCAATAGATATTTCTATCCCAAGCTGCAAGTGAGAAAGCTGAGACTCAGAGAGGTTTCGTGGACTTGCCCAAGGTCACCAAGCAAGGGGCAGAGTTCATGTGTGAATCCAGGGCTTTCTGATTTAAAGTGCAGGGCACTTTCCGCTATATACCTCTATCTCCTGATGCAAAGAGTAACAGTAAATCCCTGCCTACTTCAGTCTCCCCTCCTGTAACCAAGAGGAAAATGACTGAATTCCATCAATGAAATATAAGTAACATCCGTGTATGTACCTAGACTATGGCGTTCAGAGGTAGGGCTCACTGCACGGTACAGGGAGCTCATGGGGCGGCCCTCCTGGTAGGAGCCACTCTCAGCACAGAACCAACATTCCCAGGGTCCCAGGATAGCTTCTCAGTGCCTGTGGAGCCCCTGAAATGCTACCTCCACAGTCCCCACCTGGTTGAGCAGGTGTTTGTGCCTGTCCCCACCGTGCTCCTCCATTCCATCCATCTTTCTATCTGCAGGACCTAAACCAGTGCCTGGAGGAGGTCCCATCTCCAGACACAGCCCCACCTGACCTCCCAGACCTGGCTGCCTGGCCCACGGGGAGAGGCAAAAGTAGGACAAGTCAGCTGCCGTCTGCCTGTCTCACCCACTGTCAGGTTCACCAGAGGAAAAGGTCAAGGTCTGGTCTCTTGGTACAAATCCTGACAAATTCTGAACAAATGGTTTCATCTCTCAATGCCTTCATTTACTCCCCCAGAGAACAAAGATAATAATACCCACCTCATAGGGACAGAATAGAAATAGAACCATACGTTGGAGGCTAAATGCCCAGCACAGTGTCTGCTGCATTCAAGGTGCTCAATAAATCATTCATTTAATGAAATTATGAAACACTAAGCACGACCAGAAGGAAAGCTTTGCATGCCTCCCAGGTGTTTTTGAACTCACAGATAGATTGGTTGGATACCTGAATGTATGCTAAGAAGTCCATGATAAGTCAGGCTCCCGTATTTGAGGCAACCCCAATTTAATAGAGAACAACCTTAAAGGTAATGAAATTGTCTCAGACTGCCGTGGTCTTAAAGGCAATCGCCTGCAGAGAGCAAGCCCAGAATATTTCCAAATGAGATGGGGAGGGCCCTTGGTGGGCGCCGAAGCAGTCAGTCTAAGAGAAAAATAATAATAATACAGGTTGCTCTTCAAGGCATCTGCCTGTGCATTCTGCTGGGAAAATAGCATTAGCTGCAGAGGCAGGCATGACAGGGGGTTCAGCTGGGGGGAGCGTCGGGGAGGTACAGCATGTGGAAAAGCTTGGCATCACTGCCAAATCCCGCCTGCAATATCAACACACTCCACCTGCCAGCCACACTGGGGGAAGGGAAAGGTGTGAGCAAGCAGAAAGAAGCGTCAGCACCTGGCCCATGGAGGTGAGGGAGTGGGCAGGGATGCTGGGGCTTTCTGAAACTTGCCCTGGCCCCTGGTCAACGCAGCCTGCATCTGCACCTAAGTCTAACATATGTGGAATATCATATATTCAACAAGTGTTTGCTGAGCACGAAGACCAAAGAATCACTCTAGTACTGCAGATACAGCAAAGGACAACACAGGTAAAGCTTTCTTCTCTCTCAGCTCTCATGAGAGTGGGAAAGCGAACAACAGTCCCATTTGCTCAGTTTCAGCGGAGCCAGGATTCTGCCCACTCCCCTGCTCAGTACCCCGGCCCAGAGCAGCTCCATCCCAGCGCGGCGGCATCTCCCAGCCACAGGTGCTTATTCCTAGGTCAGGACTGCCAGCCTGAGCTCCAGAGTGTGCCAGAACTTCTCTCCCTACCCCACCCTACCTGTTTCTCCCATCCAGGTCTGTCTTGGGAGAGCAGGGGTACACTCCAGCAGAGGACATGGCAGCCACTCAATGCTCAGACCTCAGAATTGTCCCCAGCCTGCCAGCTCCCCAGACCAGCAGCCAGAGTGGTCTTTCTAATTAAAGCCCACCCCAAACGGAGTCACTGTCCCCATCTTTTAAAGGCCCACTCCTGAGGATCAGGTGCTCCCTCCCTCTCAGCCTTACCTTACTCACAGGAGGCTTTCCCTGCCTCCCTCTCCACCTCACCTCCCTCCCTCCCAGCCTCAACCCTGTCAAATGTTACAGAGAGGGCTGGGAAATGGGAACAAGCTCTGGACTGGAAATATGAAAACTGTCGGCCATGACAAAGGTAGTTTCAGGGCAGAGAGAGTGTCACACTGCAGTGGGTTGAAAGTAGACAAACAGAGAGAAAATGGAGATGAGAAAGTCACTGAGAGGGAGTGTGGAAAATTTCGTGGTTTTTTTTTCTCAGAAGATTCTAAAACAAGTTTCTAGGGAGGGCAGCGATGAGTGCCCGGAGAGACAGCGATTGATAATGCTGGAGAGAGATGTGCAAAGGGGAAATGCAAAATCCTAGTGAGGGGAAAGGGGGTGGATCCAGAGCCCAGGGGAGGAAGTGGCTTTTGCAAGGTGAAGGGACACTTACTTCCTCTAGAGTGACAGCGTGGGGTCATGAGCCAAAGGGTGCAGATGGAGGTGGGCCTATAAGTTTGGAGATAGGAAACGAGGGGCCTCCCAACCAATGGCTGAGAAGTAGGGAAGCAGGAGGATGAGGGTTTGAGAACAGAAGACAAAGTATGAAATATGGGTTTGGGGAGGAAGAGCGAAAACTGCGATTTGTGATGAATACTGCAGAGCAAGACCAGCCGCCTAGTTCTGTGTCTCTCTAGAACAACACTCAGTCTTTCTGTGCAGGATGCCAAGGTGGTGGTCAGGCTCAGCTCCTGTTGGAGTTTTGCCTGAAGAATATCCCAAAGGAAAGGGATCAAAGAAATTGGGCAGGCAAGGGAGGGATTATTTCAGAACAAAATTCTGAAGCTTAACTCAGAAGATGTGAAGACAAGGGCTTTGTAAAAAAAAAAAAAAAAAATGCGGGGTTGGAGGTCTCACTAAGGTCGAAGAATACTTCAGTGGAAGAACTGGTTGGAGAATAGTATATCAAGGCTGTGATTTCAGATACAGTGTGGTTATCACTAGTGGGCGTGTCTAGAGTGGTACATCCACGAAAGCAGAAGGCTGGGGTAAGGTGAGAAGATGGAGATGAAGAGATTAAGGAAATAAAAGGCCAAGGTGTGAATGTCATTAGGAATGAGCCAGATTTGGGATGGAGAGAGAGCCGGAGGGTTTGGTGAATGGTAGGAAAGGGGAGTGAGCTGAACATGAGGATAGGGAGAGGGTGGCGGAGGCAACGGCGTGAGTTAGAAAGAGCTGGGTGCTGGCGGAAGAAAGAAAAGAAATGGTTTGCAGGTGGTGATGTGAAATAAGGAAGACACCTCCTAGGAAGCATGGAATGTAAGGGGAATAAGACCTTCAACTCAACAGGCTGTCCCAAGAGGACAACCAGGTATGAACCAAGGTAAGTAAGAAAAGAGAAGAAAAGGAGGTCAGAGGGTTTGCTGGCCCCAGGGCAGCAGTTACAGCTGGAGAGAGGAAGTGACAGCAGGCGGAGGCTGTGCAGGTTCTGGGGCAGCTTTGACTGAGGTAAGCAGGGTTGATGGTAGTTGACAGATGCGGAGCGGGGAAGGGACTCAGTTCTGGAGCTGCGGTCTCTAATTCTCTAGTAGATGGTGTGGCTAATCCCAGGACACTACCTCACTTGGCTATTCTCTGCACACAAGTCTTTCTTTATATATTAGAAAACGTTTCCAAAGCATAGACATGTATATTAATCAAGGAGTACTGGGGAAGCAATTAATACTGGAAAGCCAATGGTCCCAGAAGAATTTATTTGCGTCCCATTAATCCTCCCACAACCTGCAGAGAAAATATTACTGCTCCCAATTTACACCTGAGGGAAAAGTTCAGAGAAATTAGGTACCACACCCAGGGCCTACAACTTGTAAGTAATGGACGAAGAGCATCATTTAGATTTACTGCAGTAGACTTGTGGCTCATTGCTTTTCCATGCATTGTCTTATTTAATCCTCATGACAAAATTATAAAGCAAATTCCATTATGTACTCATTTTATAGATGATGGAATTGTGACTTGGAGAGTAATGAGTCTTGCCCAAAGTCAGAGGCAGGCACCCCCTTCTGCTCTTGCAGATGATGTGTCCTTGCAAGGCAGCCCGCCCATAGGAGTCCTGCTCCAAGCTCTGTCAGGCATCTGCCCCATCAAGAGACCAGCTTATATACAGAGCAGGTGCCCCTGCCACAGAGATGGACACCACATCTTTTAACCACGTTGGACTCTGGCCCTGCTGAGCCATCCCCCGTGATGAATCAGCTAATCAGACATGTGCCGGGGCAGGGGGCTGAAAGCTGTTTCAATTTTTCAAACACCACAAACAACAGGAAAGAAATATGAGCAAACTGGACCCAGAAAGGGGCTCGACCCAATGCCCCCAAACAGCTCCTGCAGTCAAGAAACAGACCCTCCATCTGGGCTTACAGATGCTATGCAGTGACCCACAGCATGGCGGCCTGGTCTGCTGGGGCAGGCGTGAGGATTGTGGTGACAGCGTCTGTGAGCAGGCAGAGGTAAGGCAGGGTGGTTTCCAGTGGCGGAAGTTGACTAGGATTGAAATGGCCTGAAGTCCAGCCAGTTACTGTCAATAACTGCAATCTCTGCACCAGACATCCCTGCCCTTGAATCACACACCTAGAATCAGAGACTGAGGACCACACAGAGCCCCAGCTGCCCACTTCTGTGTAACTATAAAACTGACTAAATCCAAGAGATAATGGGAGACTCTGGGATGGAGAAATAGAAGTGTGTCCTGGCCAGAGCACCAGGCATGCTCTTCATTTATTGGTGAACCACTGGACGCTCTGCACACTTGTGTGCAGTTGTGACAGTGGACCGAATGCTGAGGTCACCCTGATGGTCACCCTATAGTCTAGGAACCACGGCTGGAACCTTATCTTCAGCTGCCCAGGCAGGATTAGGAAAGGCAGCCTTTGGTTTTAAAGAGAGAGCCTTCTACTGACAAGTCCCCTACTTTTTAATGCAGTTTAAAGGTTCTTGGAGCAATAAAAAGCACTTCATGTGTGAGGTTTATTAAGAAGAGAAAATGGTATCTTCAGTCCAAATGCCACTAGGCTTACATTTTTAAACATTTCTGCTAGCCCAACCCAGGACTGGCTGTAACAGATGCAAATGTAAAATTAACCTTTACAGACCCTGTCTGGTTTCACAAACTTACCATAAATGTTTTCAAAGGCACATATTTGTGTTTTATATTCTTTTCATTTATTTCATGTTAAACTTGGGGCTTTTACGTTACAAAGTGATTTTCCAGAAGTAGAATCCTGCACCCATAGAAAATAACACTGTGTCCATGGGAAACTGAAGCTTCACTTACAACAACTCAATGTAGAGGCATCATCTAGGAACAAAGTAATTCTGTGGTATCAAGAGCCAACTCTCTGATTGGCCATCTATCGGCTATCCTGTATTCTGTTTCTAGATAGAGCAAGTGTCCTAAGAGCATACATCTAGCAGAGCAGTCCCCAACTAGCGAGCAGCTGGATCGTCTCACCCCATCTGTTGGCTCTGTCTCAGTTTCCAGGGACTTTCCCACCATGGCTACACTGTTTAAGGGTCTCCAGCCTTAGGTGTGAGGGAAGCTTGCAAACCCTACTTAAAGGGCTCCATAAAAACTACAGAAGGGAAAAAACATTCTCCAGCTGAGTTAGAAGCACACACCTGGTGATGAAGCACTGATGGGACATGATGGAGCAATCATACCCCACTATGATTTTCCCCTTGAATGTAGCCATAAAACCAGGCCAGATGCATGGACCAGCTATTGCAGGAATCTGAAGAGTAAATAATCGTAGGCAGATAAGGGAAGAGGACAAGAATTTGAAACACCACGAAACTGGCTTTAAATTTACCAAGTTTTTAATCCTCTGTTCCTCTTACCACTTGACCCTAGAGGTAGGTACAGCAATGAAAGTATGCAGCAAGTCAGGATCACAAAGGTCACATCTATCTGTGGCTGAAAGACCTTTTCAAAGGGGAACCCGCAGGAACAGGAAAATACTGGTGATGTCACAGAGAGAGAGCAGCTCTATCAAGTCGTTTATGAGCTCCTGGGCTCACTCCTGAGCTGCTCATGCATGGATAGGATCCTAATCAGGATATAAAAATCTCTGAGAACAGAATTTAAAGGCAGATTACCATCCAAGTTCCAGACTGGCCACTGCGGGGGAGCACACATGGTGCAAAGCTTTGAAAACTGAACTGACATTGGAAACAGTCTACAGGGAAGACACTAGAACTTGTGGCTTTAACCATATCTGCTAAAACAAAATATCAACATCCTCCATAGGATGTAAATGAGACCAAGAGTCTTATAACATAACATTCAAAATATCCAAGATAAAAACCAAAAACACTCACAATAAAAAGAACGAGCAAAATCTCAACTCACAAGGGAAAAGAAAATCAACAGACATCTACCCCAAGATAAGAGATGTTGGGATTTTCTTGCAAAAGCTATTTTTAAAAACTGTTCTCAAAAATGTTCCAACAAGCAATCATGAATACCCTGAAAATAAATGGGAAAATTAAAAGTCTCAGTAAAGAAACAGAAGAGATAAAGAAAGACAAACCGAATAGAAATGTTAAGCTGAAATATACAATAACTTAAAAAACAAAAAAACTCATTGGATCAGTTGAATAACAGAATGAAGATACAGAGGAAAGAGTCAATGAACTTCAAGACATATCAATAGAAATTGTACAATTAGAACAAGAGAAAAAATAAGAATTTTTAAAAATAAACAGATCCTTAGGGATCTGTGGAACAAAAACATATTTTGAATATTTATGAAAGTGTCTCAAAATGAGAGGAGAAAGAAAAAATAATATTTGAAGAAATAATCACTGAAAACTTCCCAAATTTGTTGAAAGACAAAAACCTATAGATCCAAGAAGTTCAACTAATCCAAAATACGATAAACCTAAAGAAATGTATGTTAAGACGCATCATAATCAAACTGCTAAAAACTAGAGATAAAATAAAAACCTTGAAGGCAGGACTTCCCTGGTGGTGCAGTGGTTAAGAATCCGCCTGCCAATGCAGGGGACACGGGTTCGAGCCCTTGTCCAGGAAGATCCCACATGCCGCGGAGCACCTAAGCCCATGCGCCACAACTACTCAGCCTGCACTCTAGAGCTTGCAAGCCACAACTACTGAGCCCACATGCTGCAACTACTGAAGCCTGTGTGCCTAGAGCCCGTGCTCTGCATCAAGAGAAGCCACCGCAACAAAGAGTAGCCCCCACTCGCCACAACTAAAGAAAGCCTGCACATGCAGCAACAAAGACCCAAAGCAGCCAAAAATAAATAAATAAATAAAATCAATTAATTTAAAAAAA
This sequence comes from Aethalodelphis obliquidens, assembly GCF_003676395.1. Taxonomy (NCBI): domain Eukaryota; kingdom Metazoa; phylum Chordata; class Mammalia; order Artiodactyla; family Delphinidae; genus Aethalodelphis; species Aethalodelphis obliquidens. The sequence goes on along the minus strand of NW_020837981.1, from coordinate 1,339,967 downwards.
GAAATCTTGAAGGCAGTTAAACCCATGTAAACGAGAGACTATTCTCCTCTTGAGTTCTCTAAAATATGTTTGATGGCTAAAAGGAAAAACCAAAACATAGTCCAGTGGGGGTTTTGATGTACGTAGATATAATATATAAGACAACTAAAACATAAATTGGGGAGAGAAAAAGGAACTAAATTGTGGTAAGATTTATATATTCACTTGAAGTGGTAAAATACTGATTCAAAGTACACTGTGAAAAACTAAGGATACATATATTGTCTCCAAGGAAATTATTACAAAAGATAATCAAAGGAATATAATCAAAATCACAATACATATACCCAAAAGAAACACTAAAAAAATGTTCAAATAACCCAAAAGAAGGCAAAAAAGAAGAAACAGAGGAATAAAAAACAGAGGAATGAAACAGAAAACAAATAAGAAAACAGAAGACCTAAATCTAAACATATCAACCAATGCACTAAATGTAAGTACCCTAAACATACCAATCAAAAGACAGATGGTCAGAATGATTTTTTTAAAACACACAAAGTAATTATGTTCTACCTACAAAACACTCACTTCAAATATGTCATACGTAGATTAAAGATAAAAAGGTGGAAAATGGGCTTCCCTGGTGGCACAGTGGTTGAGAGTCCGTCTGCCGATGCAGGGGACACAGGTTCGTGTCCCAGTCCGGGAGGATCCCACATGCCGCGGAGCGGCTGGGCCCGTGAGCCATGGCCGCTGAGCCTGTGCATCCAGAGCCTGTGCTCCACAACGGGAAAGGCCACAACAATGAGAGGCCCGCATACCGCAAGAAAAAAAAAAGGTGGAAAACATATCATGCAAACACTAATCAAAAGAAACTTGGAGCAGATATATTAATATCAAAGGAGACATAAGAGCAAAGAAAATTACTATGGATAATAACAAAAGGGTCAGTTTCCCAAGAAAATATAACAATCTTAAATTGTTATATAAAAAAACTATATATTCAAATATACATAACAAATATATAGAACAGAAATTTAAATACATAGAAGAAAACCTGGAGGAATTAAAATGAGAAATAAATTCATAATTATAGAGACTCCAACACAACTTTCTCAGTAATTGATGTGATTAGTAGACAGAAAATCAGCAAAGATACAGAAGAACTAGACAACACCATCAGCCTACTAGATCTTGTTGACATTTATAGACCATTTCACACAACTACATCAGAATACACTTTATTATCAAGTACACATGGAACATTTCCTATAAACAACTATACATTGTATCACAAAACAAATCTTTAAAAGTTTTAAATAATTGAATCATAAAAAGTAGGCTTTCTGGTCATAATGGAATTAAACTAGAATTCAGTAACAGAAAAATTACAAGAAAATCTCCAAACACTTGAAAACACACTTATAAATAATCCATGGGTCAAAGAGAAAATCTAAAGAAAATCAGAAAATATTTTCAAGTAAACAAAACTGAAAGTACAGCATTTTACAATTTGTGAGATGCAAGTAAAGCAGTACTTAGAGGAAAGTATTGTAGTGTTGAAATACTTATATTATAAAAGAAGAAAGAACTCAAAGCAATAATCTAAGTTTTCATCAAAAGAGACTTGAAAAAGAAGGGCATAATAAGCCCAAAGCAAGCATAAGGAAAGAAATAAGAAGATGGGAAATCAAATAAATTGAAAATATAAAAACAATAGATAAAATAAATGGAACCAAAACTGGTTCTTTGAAAAGATAACAAAACTGATAAACCTTTAGAAAGACTAACAAAGAAAACAGAGCGAATACATAAATTACCAATGTCAGGAACGTAAGAGGAGCCACCACTACAGACTCCACAGATATTTAAAGGAAAATAAAGGAGTATGACAAATAACTCTACACACATTAATTCAGCAGTTTAGATGGCACAGACCAACTCAATGAAAAACAGAAATACCACAATTCATGCAAAATGCAATCAATAACCTGAACAGTACTATAAACACTAAATAAATTTAATGAATAGTTAAAAGCCTTCAAAAAAGAAAACTGCAGTCTTACATGATCTTACTGGACAATTCTACTGAACATTTAATGAAGAAATAAAACCATTTCTGCACCATCTTTTCCAGAAGATAGAACAGTAAGTTATATTCCCTACTCTTTTATAATGTCAGCACTTACCACAGCCAAAAACAGTGCAGAAATAAAAAAAAAAAAACAAACCTGCAGATCAATATTTCCCATGAACATAGACAAAAAATCTTCAAGAAACTATTAAATATTATCAAATTGAATCTAGCAATATATATAAAAAGAATAATAAGTGTGACCATGTGAGAGCTATCTCAGAAATGCAAGCCTAATTCATTATTTAAAAGTAAATTATTCTTCATATTGAAAGACTGAAACTTTCCCCCTAAAATCAAGAAAAGGCAAAGATGACCACTTTCAGCATTCGTATTATACATTGTATTAGAAGTCACAGCCAGTACAATAAAGTAAGGAAAATAAATTAAAGCACATCGATTGGAAAGGAAGAAATAAAACTGACCTATTCACAACCAACAAGATAGTTTATGTATAGGAAGTCCTAATTAATCTACGGAACAATTTCTAGAATCAAAAATTAAGTTTATCAAGGTTGCAGAATACAAGGTCCACCCCCAAAAGTCAATTGTATTTCGATATACTAGCCATGTGGAGTTGAAAACAAAATTTTAAAACAGTTCTATTTACAGTAGCTCCAAAATAAGAAATTAGTTATAAAGCTAACATAAATTGTGAAGCACCTGTAGAAAATATGGAGAGAGGAAACCACAGACCTAACTAAATGGAAGAACAAACCATGTTCACAGATTGGAAGACTCAACATAGCAATAATACCAGTTCTCCCCCAAATTGGTCTATAGATTTAAGGTAATTCTGATCAAAATCCCAGGAGGATTTTTAAAATATAAAGAAGTGGTTTCTAAAATGTAAATTGAATGACAAAGGAATTAGAATAGCTAAAACAATTTTTAAAAAGAAGTTGAAAGAATCACTCTATCCAATTTTAAGAACTATAGTGATCAAGACAACGTATTGGTGAAAGGGTAGACAAATAGATCAGTGGAATAAAGAGTCCTGAAATAGACCCAAACAAATATGGCAAATTGATTTTAATGGTGCAAAAGCAATTCAATGCTTAAAGGACAGTCTTTTCAACAAATGTTGTTGCAACAACTAGACATTCATATACCAAAAACAAAAACCAAAACAACCTTGTACTAAGCCTCACAACTATACAAACGTTAACTCAAAATGGATCAGCCATTCTGGAAAAGTTTGGCAGTTTTAATAAGTTAAATATGCACTAACCAGATGCCCCAGCAAACTCACTCCTGGGTGTTTACCCTAGAGTAATAAAATCTTCACACAAAAGCATGTACACAAATGTTTTTAACAGCACTATTCATAATCACCTAAAACTGGGAAAAAAAAAAAAAATGTCCTCCAGCAGATGAATGGATAAACACACCATGGTATATCCAGTAAAATCCTACTCTGCAATAAAATGAGCAAACTATTTGTGCACACACGGATGAATCCCAAAGGCGTTATTCTCAGTGAAAGTAGCCAGTCTCAAAAGGCTACATTACCAACTCATTCCATTTAAAGAACAGTCTTAAAATTATAAAATGATCATGATGGAGAACAGATCGGGCGTTCGGGGTGGAGAAATAGTGGGACTATAAAGGAGTGGCACGAAGGAGTTTTTGACGGAACTGTTGTGTATCTTGATTAGGGTGGTGACGTCACAAATCTCTACATGGTAATATTCAGAGAACTGTAAACAAAAACAAAACAAACAACACAATGACACAAACTAGATGGGACTCCGTGGCAGCCCCCAATCAGTCTCCAAGGTCTTGGGTGAAAGCTTCTTAAGTTAAACACTTAAAACAAAACCAAAAAATGCATTGGAAACCAGAAGACACAGAAGGATAATAAAGGCATTAAAGGAGCAGATGTGCGCCCCCTCCTGAGCCTGGGGAACTGTTCAGGCACTTTCCCCTGAATTTGGTGAGCTCTTAGAGCACTGGTCCTCAAACTTGCCTGTACGCAGTGTCTGAAGTGGTTTCCTAAAGAAATGTGGCCTTGCAATGGAAGGGCATGTGTTAACAAATGCAGAAATTCAGCTTCAGTGATATCTGTGATTCTTCCATACAGCTTAGCATCCAACCATCTAGAAAGTTCCCTTATGTGGGATATATATCTGACAATTGGCTTGATTGTTGAAACTGCAGCTACCTCAAATATATTAGTTTGCTAGGGCTGCTGTAACAGTAAGCACAAACTGACTGGTTTAAAATAAATATATTCTCTCACAGTTCTGGAGGCTAGAAGTCCAAAATCAAGGTGTTGACAGGGCCATGCTCTCTCCAAAGCCTCCAAGGAAGGATCCTGCCTCGCCTCTTCCAGTTTCTGGTAGCCCCATGCATTCTTTGGCTTGTGGCCACATCACTCTACTCTTTGCCTCCATCTTCACATGGCCGTCTTCTGTCTGTGTGTCATCATATGACATTTTCCTCTCTGTGTGTGTCTGTATCTGAATCTCCCCCTTCTTATGAATAATCCAGTCATATTGGATTAGGGTCCGCCCTAATTAGACTTTATTTTAATTTGATCACATTTGGAAAGACCCTATTTCTAAATAAGGTCACATTGACAGGTATGGGGAATTAGGACTTCAACATACCTTTTGGCAGGATACAATTTAACCCATAATATCAAGATTTCATAGAATATAGGAAATGAAAGGTACAGTAATAGCACTGGCATTAGTTTGTTTGATGTACTAATAGCAATTGATTCTAAAGAAGTTCACTGGCATTAAGTCTCTGTTCTCCTTATCTTGAATCGCCTTTTTGAGTTCCTGGGAAAAAGAGCCTCCCCTTGAGTTGTATGTTTTTATATAATGCAGGCTGCACCACTATTTAAAGTTTTCAAACCAGCTCTCACAGATGTAAAATTTAATGTTTTTTTTTTTTTTTTTTTTGCACTTGCATTTCTCCTGTGTTTCGATTTCCCAAGTCTCAGCAAAATTCTTGTTTAACCGTCTGGCTTTTTCACAAAATTATCATGGTAGTTACTGGGTCTGGGAGGGGTATAAACAAATCTCACTCCCCTCATAACCCCCCAGACTCAGCTACACGTTTTAGGAGGAAGGAGTCATATTTATTGCTGTGTTCTTTTGTTTAAAGGGACTATGTTGAATTATGCATATGTTAAAAGACTGTGAAATTTAACATTTTTAGTATACAGAAACAAAAGTGGCATTTCAAAACCATGGTTGGCAAGGATCATTGTATCTTCCTCCGTTGGTTCATTTATTCACTCAGTAAATATTCACTGAGTACATACTATCTTCCACACCCCATGTATTGTGCTGGGGTACAAAGACAAATAGGGCAGAACCATAAAACTGATAAAAATTCAGTTTTGTTTTTTTTTTTTTGCGCGGTACGCGGGCCTCTCACTGTTGTGGCCTCTCCCGTTGCGGAGCACAGGCTCCGGACGCACAGGCTCAGCGGCCATGGCTCACGGGCCCAGCCGCTCTGCAGCATGTGGGATCTTCCCGGACCGGGACACGAACCCGTGTCCCCTGCATCGGCAGGTGGACTCTCAACCACTGCGCCACCAGAGAAGCCCAAAAAATTCAGTTTTAAGTGTTCTCATGGGGTTAGCACAAGGTTCCTTGGGATCTAGAGGCTGCCTCTAATTCTTCCTGGAGAGTGAGGGGTGACTGCCCTCCAACTAGTTTAATTCATTTCACCATGTCCATGGCAAACCCATACGGACAAAGATTTCTTCTCCTCCTTCTATCTCCTCTGCTTAATGCAGCCCAGAACCTCCAGGGCAACCAGAGACCCCTTACACACTCATTTAGCATATGCAAGTGCACAACTACAATATGCCAAGTGCTGTGTCAGGCAGTGGAGTTAAGTGATGGTAGAGAGCCACAGGGCACCTGTCCTCCCCTGAGCCTTCAGCTACTCGAGACTTGCTCCTAGGAAGCCAGGGAGCTGGAAGAATGGGGAGCCCTTAGCATAGCAGCTGGCTGGGAGAGCCCATGAGGCAGCCGACAGATGCTCATCCAGATATAGCCCTGCTGTCCTGAGAACCTGTCAGCTTTCTTATTCAAAAACAAGAAGTATTTTTAATTCTCTGGCACTTGTGCCCTACTTAGAATATTACTTCAGTCACTAATCAGGGGAGCCCAACTGCTCTGGACTCCTAAGAGCTCAGGTGGCTTCTCAAAGCTACCAGTGCCACCAACAGCCAACAGGACACAGAGCAGGTGGCTCATGGAGCCCCAGGTGGGCCTGGCCACCTTCCAATCTTCATCGTGTCCAGGTACACGAGGGAAGCTGCCCTCGCAGACACCAAATGTGAAGGTGGCTTTCTTTTTATAAAGCTTTGGAAACCAATAGCCAATGAGTATCTGAAAACATATTCAAACATCGGCAAACAGGGAGCTGTACATGATAACAAGATACCACTTAAAGCCATCTGACAGAAAACTATAAGACACTGATGAAAGAAATTAAAGATGATACAAACAGAGTGATATACCATGTTCTTGGATTGGAAGAATCAACATTGTGAAAATGACTCTACTACCCAAAGCCATCTACAGATCCAAAGCAATCCCTATCAAATTACCAATGGCATTTTTCACAGAACTAGAACAAAAAAATTCAAAATTTGTATGGAAACACAAAAGACCCCGAACAGCCAAAGCAATCTTGAGAAAGAAAAACAGAGCTGGAGGAATCAGGCTCCCTGATTTCAAACTATACTACAAAGCTACAGTAACCAAGACAGTCTGGTACTGGCACAAAAACAGAAATATAGATCAATGGAACAGGATAGAAAGCCCAGAGATAAACCCACACACATATGGCCAACTTATCTTTGATAAAGGAGGCAAGAATATACAGTGGAGAAAAGACAGCCTCTTCAATAAGTGGTGCTGGGAAAACTGGACAGCTACATGTAAAAGAATGAAATTAGAACACCGCCTAACACCATACACAAAAATAAACTCAAAATGGACTTAAGACCTAAATGTAAGGCCAGGTACCATAAAACCCTTAGAGGAAAACATAGGCAGAACACCTTATGACATAAATCACAGCAAGATCCTTTTTGACCCACCTCCTAGAGAAAGGGAAATAAAAACAAAAATAAACACATGGGACTTAATGAAACTTAAAAGCTTTTGCACAGCAAAGGAAACCATAAGCAAGATGAAAACACAACCCTCAGAATGGGAGAAAATAGTTTCAAACGAAGCAACTGACAATGGATTAATCTCCTTTGAGATTAAAATTTACAAGCAGCTCATGCAGCTCGATATCAAAGAAACAAACAACCCAATCCAAAAATGGGCAGAAGACCTAAATAGACATTTCTCCAAAGAAGATATACAGATTGCCAACAAACACATGAAAGAATGCTCAACATCACTAATCATTAGAGAAACGCAAATCAAAACTACAATGAGGTATCACCTCACAACGGTCAGAATGGCCATCATCAAAAAATCTACAAATAGTAAATGCTGAAGAGGGTGTGGAGAAAAGGGAACCCTCTTGCACTGTTGGTGGGAATGTAAATTGATACAGCCACTATGGAGAACAATATGGAGGTTCCTTATATAACTAAAAATAGAACTACCATACGACCCGGCAATCCCACTACTGGGCATATACCCTGAGAAAACCATAATTGAAAAAGAGTCATGTACCACAATGTTCATTGCAGCTCTATTTACAATAGCCAGGACATGGAAGCAACCTAAGTGTCCATCGACAGATGAATGGATAAAGAAGATGTGGCACATGTATAGAATGGAATATTACTCAGCCATAAAAAGAAATGAAATTGAGTTATTTGTAGTGAGGTGCATGGACCTAGAGTCTGTCATACAGAGTGAAGTAAGTCAGAAAGAGAAAAACAAATACTGTATGCTAACACATATATATAGAATCTAAAAAAAAAAAAAAGGATATGAAGAACCTAAGGGCAGGACAGGAATAAAGATTCAGACGTAGAGAATGGACTTGAGGAGAGAGGGAGGGGGAAGGGTAAGCTGGGATGAAGTGAGCGAGTGGTATGGACTTACATATACTACCAAATGTGAAATAGGTAGTTAGTGGGAAGCAGCCTCATAGCACAGGGAGATCAGCTCAGTGCTTTGTGACCACCTAGAGGGGTGGGATAGGGAGGGTGGGAGGGAGATGCAAGAGGGAGGACGATATGGGGATATATGTATATGTATAGCTGATACACTATGTTATAAAGCAGAAAGTAACATACCTTTGTAAAGCAATTTTACTACAATAAAGATGTTAAAAGAATTTTTTTAATATAAAAAACGATGAAGCCATCTGACAGGCAAAGACTTTAAAGCCTGACAATATCAACCAAGCATTAGCCAGCATTTGTCAATATCCAGGGAACCTCCAACATGCCTGTCCTTCCCTGCAGCCTATCACAAGGGCACAAAGAGAGCCATAGGCTGTGTCCATCACAGCACTGCTTGTGACATCAAAACATTAGAAACTCCCCAACATCCAGCAGTACAGGCACAAGAAGGTAAGCTATTCATACAAGGAAACTAAACATCATTAAAATGAGACAATTCTGTATATATTCAGAATCGTTAGATCCCAACGACATACTGCTGAGTAAAAATAAGGCAAGTTACAGAATATTATGTACGCTATGGTACCATATTCCATCATTTGAAACACAGAAAACACTGCTATCTCTTGTTAATAGATATGTAGTTAAAATGTAGAAAAAAAAATAACTGCCAAATCAGATGCCACACTTAGGACAAGGCTGCCTTCAATGAAGGAGAAAGGGAAAAGAACTTGCAGAGAGAAACAAAGGAGGTTTTAACTATATATAGTATTTTTCATTTAACTATTTGGCGGAAACCTATCATATCATAATGTTTAAATGTATTAACTCTAAAGGTGAGTGATAAAAATGGCCAGGTGTCAGGCACTGATCTATGCTTTGCATACATTACATCATTTAACCCTCACTACAACTCTGTGAGGGAAATGTACTATTTACCCCCATTTCCCAATGGGGAAACTGATGCACTGAGAGGATGCCTCAGGTTACCCACCCAGGATCCAAACCCAGGCCATGGGGACCCCTATCTGTGCTCCTAACCACTCTAGAATCCTATCTCTGTGGAATGGATGTGGAGGCACATTGCAAATCTTCCTGATGTTTACGTATGTTCAAACAATGTAATTACAGAAGAAGAGGGAGAAGTGCTATAAGAAAGAGATTTCCAAAGCCCCTGTGTGATGGTTCATTTTGTTTCAACCTGGCTGGGCCCCAGTGGCCAGATATTTGATGAGACACTATCCTGGATGTTTCTGTGAGGATGTTTTACATTTAAATCAATAGATGAGATTCACATTTAAATCAACGGACTCTTAGTAAGGCAGACTGCCCTCCATAAGGTGGATGGGCCTCATCCAATCAGTTGAAGGCCTGGACAGAATGAAAGGCTGACCTACCTCAGCAAGAGAGAATTCTGCCAGCAGGCTGCCTTTGGACATCATCTGCAACATCAGCTCATCCCTGGGTCTCCAGTCTGCCAGTCCACCCTGCAGATTTTAGACTTGCCAGCCCCCATAATTGTGTGAAGCAATTCCTCCTTAAAATCTTCCTCTCTTTCTCTCTCCCCCATATATATATATAGATGATAGATATATAGATATAGATATATAGATATAGATATATAGATGTATCTCTCTCCCATTGGTGCTGTTTCCCTGACTAATACACCTTCCCCCCAGCTCTTGCCCTACGGCGACTGCTGGTGGACAGATGGAACAAGGCCTGTCTGGGTTGCTCCTGTTCCCTCCTGTTTGGAGTCTTGAGAGAAAGAACCACAAGAAGCCACTAATTATCAGAACATCATACTCCAAGGTAGCTATTGTTAATTCCATTTTATGGGAAGAAAACTGAGGCTCAGAAAAGCTAAAGAACTTCCCAACAGCTCCCATCAGGCAAGGGACAAAGTGCTTTTATGCTCAAATCTCACATCTTTCCCTAAAGCATATGGCAACGGCCAAGATAGTGGGTGCGCCTTGGCTCTGCCAGCAATCAAACACAAACGGGGTAAATGCCAGGGAACCTAAGAGTAATTGAGCAATTGAGCAGACATTGAATTAAGACAATATACAGGAATGTATAATTATGGGGCATAGCTCATGTTATGCTATGGAGAAACAGATGATGAGGGCTTCCACGACAGCAAGCAAGAGAAATACCGGAATACAAGGTCCTGTCTGATCTAAGAAAACCCTAAATAAATGAAGACCCATACCATCCTTATGGAGAGGAATATATAGTATTATGTAGATGTAAAACATTTTCCAACTTATCTGCATATTTAATGCAATTCTACTCAAGGGTCCAATAGGATTTTTATGGACCCCAACAGGCTGATTCTAAAATTTACATGAAAGAATAAAGAATAGCCAATACACTTGTGAGTAAGAAGACTGATGAGGAGAGGCTCGTTTTACCAGATATCAAGAATTATTATGAAGCTATAGCAATTATGACATTGTGGTACTACCGCAGTAGTAGATATGTTAACCAGACAAGAATACAAAGCCCTGAAACAGATATTATACGTATAAGGAAATGTTCTAGATGACACACGTGGCAGGTCAGGTCCCTCAGGATACATGAAGGACTATTCAACAGATGGAGTTAGAAAATATGGTATCCACTTGGGAAAATAAGTGAATTTCAATCCCTAACTCAATTCAAACATAAAAATTAACTGTAGTTGGATTAAGAACTTAATGACAACAGCCAACTTTAATACTTTTATATCAGTAAATTTCTGATCTAGGGATAGAAAAGGATTTCTTAAACCCCCTCAAAAAAAAAAACTATAGAAAATAAATGGGTGATAAATTGTCACTATATCCAAATTTAGAACTCCTGTTTATCAATGGAAACTTTCAAGAACATAAAAAAGCCAAATAAGGAAGTAATATTTGTAATGATTATAACAATGGACTAATATATCAATAACATATAAAGAACTACAAATCAGTAAGAATCTTCAAAACCAATAGAAAAAATGAGCAAAAGACATAAATGAGCAGTTCACAGAAAAGGAAACTCCTGCGAACAATGAAGCTGTAAGATTCTTACTCTCCTTTGTGATCCGGAAATGCAAATGAAGCCCATAATAAAATACGGTTTTACACACATCCTGTCAACACAGATTAAGAAGCCTCTGCCTGTTGCAGAGTATGTGGATCAAGAGCATCTCCTATACGTTGCTGGTAGGAGGATGAACTGATACAGTCAATTAGAAAATAATTTGTAATTTTCTTGTAAAATTGAACATTCAGTCCCCGACAATTCAACAATGCCACTCCAGGAGAAACTTGCACATGTATATATAGCAGGTAACATGCATAAGAATGTCCACAGCAGCACAGTTCATAATAGCAAAATCTTGGCATCCTGCCTAATGCCCATCAACAGGAGACTGGATTAAAAAGGAGACACCATTCACAACAGCATCCCATTGTAATATTATATAGTACTCAAAATGCTAATACATAACTAATTCTGGCTACACGTAGTAATGATGAGAATATGTCATAAACCAGGGACTACAATTAATCCAATTCTGTGGTCTGAAATATAAATGAAAAAAGTGGGAAAAAAATCTTTGAAAGGACACCTATCTTCCCTGGTCAGACAAATGCTGTGATCTCATCCTTGCAAAGGGCATAAATGTTTATGGCAGAAGAATTTTTTTAACAAGTCCTTCCTGACATTCCTCAAGCCAATGCCATAAATGAAATATCTACACCAGCATCCCAGAGTGAGATAAATTGGGATTTAAGTGGCAGAGGATGAGGGCTTAGCTACAGCCATTTTTATTTATGCACGCATCCAGGCAGAGCAAAAAGAGAATTCTATAGTCCTGATGATAAAAGTTAACAGGAACATCAAGCTACAGAATTTGGGAAGGAAATGGCTTCGAAATCAGTCTGTGTCTGCTGGAACCAATTACCTGAGATAAAGCCAGGCCACGCTGCTAAAGATGGATAATCAGGAGTTTATTGGACAAATAAACCAGCAATGATAAAAGAGGTAACTTCGTTGCCAAGAAGGTAGGTAAATATAGCTGGAACAATGGAAAAGGCTGTTGTTAGATCCCAGTTTCCCAAACATTGCTATGCTCCTCCTCTGCAAAGGCTTTCTCACGTTCCTGAAGAATTCTGAAGAACCAGGGACATGGACACATTATCCAGAAGTTTCCTAACCCAACCTAAGCTGTGGTCTGTAAGCTGCCTTAATTCTCTGTTTCAAACACCAGAAGCAACAAAAAGGGGATAACCCCCAAAAGCTGGGTCATAATTATTAGCGGATGAATGAACAGGGAAGTTACAAGGCTGAAAACCTGTGTCTCAATGGTGTCTGAAGACCGAGACAAAAATGCTACTACCTCTTTCCACTTCCTTGACTCCAGACAGTGAATTAAAACCAACAATTACCTCATTCAGGTTTGCATATCAGGCAGAGTAAGATACAAAACAAAAAGATCCAGGCTACTGTCAAACACCCACTTAGAAACAAACTCAGTTCATTTCATGGCTTAAACTCTCCTGTAGGAAGCTCTCCCTCATTGCCCCTGGAAGCCTTGAAGGGCCTATTACCCAAGTGACAATAGTATTACTACCATCCCTATTGTGGCACTTAGAGACTGAGTAGTCATTAGAATGGGTAACACGATGCTGTTCATTCATTAGACGAATATCACTGAATACTGCTACGTGCCAGACAGCGTGCTGCACACTAGGAATGTGGCAGTAAACAAACACAAACATGGCTTCTGCTTTCTTTGGGCCCACCTGTTGTCAAGGGAGAGACCCTTCATCAGATAGTCATAAAACTAAGCTTGACTACAATCTGAACCAAGGGCTATGAAGGGCAGGCAAGGTGCTGAGGGACCAGATCATGTTGGCAGGGGTGGGAGTGGGGTTAGGAAGTGAAGTTTACCTTGATGTATGCAAAATGAAAAGGAAGTACCCATGTGTGTGTGTGTGTGTGTGTGTGTGTGTGTACACGCACGTGTACGTGTTTGAGTGGAGGAGCCAACAGACAGAGGAAATGCGTGCAAAATTAGGTGGTAGATGGACCGTGAAGGTCACGTTTAAGACTCTGGTCTTAACCTTAAATTTGATGGAAATCTTAAAAGGAATCCGTGGTAAGAAAGAGCAGGTGCAGGAGACTACCTCTGCATTTTTTTTTGAAAAATAATCACTCTGGATGAAGATTAGAGGTGTTCAAAGTGAATATGTGAAGACAAGTCAACAGCCTATTGCAATAAGAAACAATGAGAGATATCTGGGACTGATATTCCGGCCCCATTGTGAGCTAAAGTAATGAAAACCTTGTTGGGATTCAGGGAGGAGAAGCTGAAGCGAATACTTTGCAACGATGAAATAACTCATCAATTTATCACATGTGATCATCTGAAATAAAATGTCTGCTAGACTGGGAATTCCGTGAGGTCAGGGATTTTTCTCAGGTTTTTTTTTTTCCTCCACTATATCTTAACACCTAGAATAATACCTAGTAAATAATAGATGCTTATTAAATATTTGTTGGATGGCTAGATAGAAGGCAAGCCTTTGGGGAACTAAGGCTAAAATCCCAAAGAGCAGTTTGAAAGGCATAAAGGGATAAATGACAATGGAGCGAGGCAGAGGGGCAGTTACTAACTGTACTGTATAAATGAAAGAAAAAGAAAAACTCAGATCTCTGAACTTTAGGCCCTATAGGTGCTGAACTATATTAGTTGCATTTAAAATCTCACCAAGGGGGGGCTTCCCTGGTGGTGCAGTGGTTAGGAGTCCACCTGCCCATGCATGGGACACGGGTTCGAGCCCTGGTCCAGGAAGATCCCACATGCTGCGTAGTAGCTAAGCCCATGTGCCACAACTACTGAGCCTGCGCTCTACAGCCCGTGAGCCACAACTACTGAAGCCTGCGTGCTGCAACTACTGAAGCCCACAAGCCTAGAGCCCACACTCAGCAACAAGAGAAGCCACCGCAATGAGAAACCCACGCACCTCAACAAAGAGTAGCCCCCACTAGCCGCAACCAGAGAAAGCCCACATGCAACAACAAAGACCCAAGGCAGGCAAAAATAAACAAATCAATTAATTAATTAAAAAAATAAAATCTCACCAAGGGGCTTCCCTGGTGGCGCAGTAGTTAAGAATCCGCCTACCAATTCAGGGGACGCGGGTTCGAGCCCTGGTCCGGGAAGATTCCACATGCCACGGAGCAACTAAGCCCATACACCACAACTATTGAAGCCCACGCGCCTAGAGGCCATGCTCTGCAACAAGAAAAGCCACCACAATGAGAAACCTGCGCACCGCAACGAAGAGTAGCCCCCAAAACTAGAGAAAGCCCACGCGCAGCAATGAAGACCCAATGCAGCCAAAAATAAATAAATAAATAAAATTTATTTAAAAAAATCTCACCAAGTGTCTTACGGTGAAGTGGGGGCATTGACTGGGAACAAACAGGGAGCTGATAATTGAAATGAATATTAATGGGAGACTTTAAGACAACTCAATGTGCCCTTACCCCCAACCCACTCAGCCTCCCGTATCGGCTGAAACAGCTTCTCCTCCCTTCCCTGTTAGCACAACCCTCCTTTATTTGAAGACCCAAGACTCCTTTGATTTCAGCTTCTACTGTGAAACAAGGAGCTCATTTTCATCACGTTCTAACAACTCCAAAACACAACACATATGCACGTGCACGCGCGCGCACACACACACACACACACATCACTGTCTCTATATCTATAACTAGAGTATTATCCCAGCAGCTCTTGGAAGACAATTACAAAGTCAAGTGTGGGAGGAGAAGCCTTGATCACACACAAATATAGCAGGACTTAGGTAATTTACAGCAGGAATGGATGTATAGGTATGGACCGGACCCCAAGAGGGTTAGACCAAGGAGAGAGAAACATAATCACAAACCAGACTGAGTTCATTGATATGGAGGCACTCACCAGACTTCTTAAGTTCAGTGTCCTAGCTCAAGCAGCTGGGAATGGTTCTAATTGTTTGCTCAGCTATTTTTTTCTAATAAATTTATTTATTTTTGGCTGCGTTGGGTCTTCATTGCTGTGTGTGGGCTTTCTCTAGTTGCAGCAAGCAGGGGCTACTCTTCGTTGCGGTGCGCGGGCTTCTAATCACAGTGGCTTCCCTTGTTGCGGAGCACGGGCTCTAGGCATGCGGGCTTCAGTAGCTGTGGCATGTGGGCTCAGTAGTTGTGGCTCCCGGGCTCTAGAGCACAGGCTCAGTAGTTGTGGCACATGGGCTTAGTTGCTCCACGGCATGTGAGATCTTCCCAGACCAGGGCTTGAACCCGTGTCCCCTGCCCTGGCAGGCGGATTCTTAACCACTGCGACACCAGGGAAGCCCTGTTTGCTCAGCTATTTAACAGGAATCTAAACTCTACAATGATCTATTCTAAATGAAGTTGAGATGCCAGAACTTCTTTGGCATAATGTAGATGAAGTAGCCCAAAGACCAGAGAATACCGACATCCCTTTATGTTATCTCCCTCTGCTTACCCTTAAGCACACTCCCAAAAGCCACGCCACGCCCTTCACCAAGTGCTGAGAAATACGAA
This sequence comes from Aethalodelphis obliquidens, assembly GCF_003676395.1. Classification (NCBI taxonomy): domain Eukaryota; kingdom Metazoa; phylum Chordata; class Mammalia; order Artiodactyla; family Delphinidae; genus Aethalodelphis; species Aethalodelphis obliquidens. Next base: position 1,324,200 of record NW_020837981.1, on the reverse strand, counting down.
GGTGAGGAGAGCACCAGCCTTGTGTCTAAACATTTCAGTGCCTGACATCTATAAGCTATAAAGTTCTGGTTCGAATGCAGTCTTGAAATTGGATGCCTGATTTTAACAGAGATGAGCAGAGGCCAAGTGGCAGCATCCAAACACCAGAGGCAAGGTGAGCCTGGTGACTGGAAGAAGCAGCAGGACCAGATTATCACCGGAATGTTCTTACCCACAGGGAGAGTTGACTGTGATTAATTGACTTTGAGGTCCCCAAAACAAAAGTAGACAGGTGATTCACCAAGCTCTTACTTAATTTGTATAATGGGGGGAAAAAGAGGCCTTATTTAAGCCATAAAAATGGAGACACAGACTGTTTTCATCCAATGTCCAAACCCTGAGCCCCTTGAATGACCCTGTACTCTTTTTGTTCCCCCCATGGGACTAGTAAACCATTAATTTTTTTTTTTTTGCGGTACGCCGGCCTCTCACTGCCGTGGCCTCTCCCGCCATGGGGCACAGGCTCCGGACGCGCAGGCCCAGCAACCACGGCTCACGGGCCCAGCCGCTCCACGGCATGTGGGATCCTCCCGGACCGGGGCACGAACCCGCGGCCCCTGCATTGGCAGGCGGACCCTCAACCACTGCGCCACCAGGGAAGCCCGTAAACCATTTATTATATTATGGTTTTTAGCAATGAATAGTGCATACGTGTGTGTGTGTGTGTGTGTGTGTGTGTGTGTGTGTGTGTGTGTGTGTTTAGTTGGTTTTTTTTAACGTCTTTATTGGGGTATAATTGCTTTACTACGTTTTGTTAGTTTCTGGTGTATAACAAAGCGAATCAGCTCTAGGTATACGTATACCCCCATGTCTCCTCCCTCTTGCGTCTCCCTCCCACCCTCCCTATCCCACCCCTCTAGGTGGTCACAAAGCACCCAGCTGATCTCCCTGTGCTATGCGGCTGCTTCCCACTAGCTATCCATTTTACGTTTGGTAGTGTATATACATCCATGCAACTCTCTCACTTCGTCCCAGCTTACCCTTCCCCCTCCCCGTGTCCTCAAGTTGTGGCACACATATGCAATGGAATATTACTCAGCCATAAAAAGAAATAAAATTGAGTTATTTGTAGTGAGGTGCATGGACCTAGAGTCTGTCATACAGATTGAAGTAAGTCAGAAAGAGAAAAACAAATACCATATGCTAACACATATATATGGAATCTAAAAAAAAAAATGGTTCTGAAGAACATAGAGGCAGGACACGAATAAAGATGCAGACGTAGAGAATGGACCCTGTACTCTTTAAACGAGAGGAGGACCTGAACTCTTCCTGGAGCATCACAATTAAGTACTGTGAATATTCTTCTTGGCCTTTCTTAAAGAGACCTGAAACTATTTATCAAGATAACTTTGCACTGGAGGAAAGGAAATTCCACGACCTACTGGGTATTATTGAATGCTGAATCTTGGCTATTCCTAATTCCTAGAAACCTGGAACATTGCTGGGGCCTATCAGTTAGAGTGGGGGTTAATGGAAGTCAAACAAAAAATCGGGTGTTGACCCAAGTCAGCCTTATGGAACGTCCAAGGGACCCCAGACCATTTCCTGAGTGAATGTTTGGAAAAGACAGCTTCAGCAATATGATAAACTTCCTAACTGACTGTCTGAAAATCGACTAAGGGCTAATAAGGCAGAAAGAGCAAAGTGGAAACCATTTCACTCTCCCTGCTGAAATAAGAAAACAAAAACACTGCTACATCCCCAGGGAAGTCAGAGAAATTAGCATCATCATTAAATATTTGAAAGGTGCAAAGCAGAAGATTCCAATCACATCCCATGTAACTTTCTAGGCTGACAGATGCAAAAGATAATGAGTCATAAGGAGTGACAGTGGATTATCATCAACTTAATCAAGTGGTGACTCCAATTGTGTCTGCTGCTCCTGATATGGTCTCTTTATTGGATCAAATCAATATAGACCCTAGCAACTGGTCCACAGTTATTGATCTGCCGGTATTTTTTCCCTCTATCCCAACAAACAAAAAACCACTAGAAACAATTAGCTTTCTCCAGTAGGTACAGCAATAAACCTTCACTGTCCTACCCGAGGGCCATATCAACTTTCTGTCTCTGAGTTACATAGTCTATGAGAATTTGACTATCTGACCGTCTAATAGAACATCATGCTAGTCTAATACATGGATGACTTCATGCTGATAAGACGTGGAGAGCATAAATCAGCAGGTACCAAGTGCCTTAGTAAGACACACATATACATGGTAGAAAATAACTTCTATAATAGTATAGGAACTTGCCAAACTTGGTCAAGTTTTTTGGAGTTCCAATGTTCTGGGTTCTTTAAGAATACGCTCTAGAAAATAAAGAACAAGATGCTGCTCCTTGTATACCATGTCATTAATAAAGAGGCACAACACAAGGTGGGCATCTTCGGATTTTAGAGGCAATAGATACCATATTTTATTTATTTATGTATTTATTTATTTTTGGCCGCACCTCACGGCTTGTGGGATCTTAGTTCCCCAACCAGGGATCAAACCCGGGCCCTCGGCAGTGAAGGTGCAGAGTCCTAACCACTAGACCACCAGGGAATTCCCAACAGATACCACATTTAGGTGTGCTGCTCCCATCCACTCAGTGGATGGCCATCCCCCTCAGCCATGGGGACACACACTTCTCATGAGCTCCTTTACGCCACGAGCCATAACCAAACCCTGGCATCAGAAACCTCTGCCTGAAACACACCAAAGATGACCCAGCTTGGTCAGAGTTCTGTGAGCACCCGTGGTGGATGCGAGCGAGGCAGCGACTCACTCTCTGGCTTCCCACAACTCTGTGCAAAGAGATAAGACAGGCCTGTGAGAAGCAGCCAGCACTACAAAACAGACAGCATCCCGCGCCAAAAGGTCTGGGGGAACCGTATCCAGTTACAGGTGCAGCATTCTCAGCACAGCATGACAACCCGTCTCTCACTCCAACAAGTCTAGGTTCTTTATTACAGCTCCGAGGCCAAGCGCAAACAGCTGGCTTCGGTACACGGCACGTGACTGCAGGTGCCCATGCCTCCATCTGGGCCGAGCCTCCGTCTTCCGGAGCTGCTGGGTGACAAAGGCCCGTGGAGCCCACCAGCTCTGGACAGCCAGCCAGAATGCTGGGCCACAGACACACCGCCAAGACTGGCCTGTCACTGAGAGGGGCAGCCCCATCTCCCAGCCCCGTCAAAGGCTAGTACGTGTTCCACTGTTTCCACCGGCCACAGACCCAGGGTTCCGACACCATCCACACAACGCTGTCCTCACCTTCCTCAGGAGGCAACCAGATAGTTTCTGCCCTCGAGAAACCCCAAGAGAGCATGCACAGCCAGCACTCAACAGCCCTCTTCCAAAAGATACTCCAGATGCAGAGTGAGGAGTCTGCAAACCCCCAATCAGGATGCACGATCACGAGACCTAATACTGGATGCCAGACCACAAGGACAATGAAGGACATGGTGGCTCTTTTCAGACAGGAAGGTGTCTGTGATGAAGGTGGAGCCTTCTCACTCCTGTGAGGGTGCAGAGGGAGGGACACGGGCAGCTTGAGCCAAAGGCCTGGATGCGCCCCCGAAGCCCACCTGGGACACATCCAGACCCAACTTGGCTTCTGCCCTGCAGAGGTGTCTGGGCACCCCGGCACACCTCCACCCCAGTGCTGACCACGGCAAGCCCTGCCTCGCCCCTGCATCCCAGCTGCCTTCTGCACAGACACCGTGTCCCCTTGATGTGACAGTGCTTCCACAGGCACCAAAATAGCAAGCCCCCCAAGGCCTCAGCCCCCTAACCCGAACCCCAGGAAGCCCACCATCCCCGTCACGGAGAAGGCAGCAACCTCGGGCTCCTAGATGACTTCAGAGCATAAGATGCTTCCCCTTTCCTTTCCCAGGACCCCAACCCCGCTCCAATCTGCTTACTCCATCCCGGCGTCTCTTACCGTCCACATGGATGGAACACCCTGGCCAGGCCCTTGTCAGATTGTTCACTTGCTCCTCCCAGAAACCTCCGGGTGCACGTGACCAGCATGAGCCACACCCTCTTGTGGTAGCTGATAAGTAGATCCGGGTTCAAATAGAGATCTGTCTGACTGCAAGCCAGGGCCAAAAGAGGGCAGAGGCACATCTATCTGGTCAGGGCCACAGGCCATGCTGGGCAGGGATGCCGAGGGTCAGGGGCCTGAGCACAGCACCCTAGTGACGGTGACGCACTCACTGACAAGCCCCCACTCCCCAGCAATGCCGGCTCCATCCTAGTGATTACAGAGGGAAACAGTGATCCCAAACCCACCAGAGGCTTGGAGATGCCCAACTCCAAATAAATCAGCTCTCCTCTAACTGTCCTATCACAGGGGAAAACGTGACAGACATCATACATCACCTAAAACCAAATTCAATTTGTACCCATTTATAACACAGACATGTCTCAGGTGTAACATCAAGGGAGCTCATTTTGTATTCTGCCCACTCACCTCCGAGGGCTGGCAATGCACTGGCAGAGGCGAAACAGCACAGATCCACTTATGAGCAAACTTGCTCCAATGTGGGAGAAAACTTGGTTGACTTTAGATGGCAGGAGGCGGGGAAACCCCTCGCTCATTTGTAAAGTGCCAGACAGGAGGCAGGACGGAGCCCGCACAGGAGAGGGACAAAAGCTGAGTTGGCCGCTCCGAGCCCCTGTGACTGACAAGATGGCCCCCGGCCACTGACAGGCTGACAGACTAGCCCAGCTCGAGATAAGCAGCCCACCCGCCACTCGGCTCCAGCCCACAGGGACCCTGGGTGGTCCTGGGTGCAGCCTGTGAGACCCAGGGGAATTGAGATGAACTGAATTCAAATCTCTGCCCAGTGACCCTGTTGAAGTGTCTTGACTTTTCTAAGCCTCTGTTTCCAGCCTATTAAAATGAAGTCAAGTCTGTGAAGGTGACTATGGGTCAGAAGAAGTAACAGATGCAGGAAAAAGAGTAGGAAGTGCTTTGTCATCCATCATCAACTCCATCCCCCCATTTGCACAGTCCTAAAGCATCATGTCACTTCAGCCAGCACTACAGGCCCCCAGCGTGCAAAGCCAGCAAGGCAGCCAGGCCTCCATGGGGAGGCCACTCTGCTCCACTCTGGGAGCAGCATCCTACTGGCTTCTCAGGGGTTTGGTGACAGGGACAGCTACCTCTGGGGCCTTTTGTTAAAGAAATTATGTTTACTGAAGTATAAATGCGCAAACAGAAAGTGCTAAAGACTGGCAAATTTTCATGAACACGCAGAGATGGAAAGATTGAATATTAGCAGCCCCACTAGAACTCCCAGGAACCACTTTGCAAGGTGTTTTCACCTTCTGATTCTCAAACATGCTTAACTTAACCCTGGACCAGCCTGCCTGGGAGGAGGATCAAAGTGTCTGAGAGCTGCTCTACAATTCGAAGAACGTCCATGATCAAAGCTTGGATGGAATCCACCTGTAATTGCGGGGTTTGATTTGAGGCCTTGATGTCCAAAATAGAGGCCAGCCAAATAAAGAAAAGGCATTTTCTTTCTTTCTGGGCCTCTCTGGGTTTCCTAGTGAGAACCTCAGGAGAGACTTCTTGATGGGCAGGCGGCTTCTGCCTGCAGCTCTGCCTTGTGCTGTGATGGGCAGCCTCAAGGATGCTCTGATGATGAGATGCTTTGATGAGCAGGTGCCTTCCCTGATAAGGAGGGATTCACTGAGCGAATCTCTTTCCCCAAAAAGCACTGATGGCACTCTGAGACGTCTCGTTGTGTTCTTCTGTTTGTTGTTTGTTTTCCTTACTCTTCTGCCTAAATTTTTCAATAGACTTTATTTTTTAGAGAAGTTTTAGGTTCACAGCAAAATTGAGCAGAAAGCAGAGTTCCCACCAACCACCTGCCCCTACGCATGCATGGCCTCCACCATTATCAGCATCCCCTACCCTAGTGGTCCATCTGCTACAACATGAGCCTGCACTGACACATCATTAGCACCCGAAGTCCATAGTTTAAATTATAGTTGATGTCTGTTTCAAACCTGCAAAACTTTCCCATTCACCCCCATGGCATATTCTCTAGGTGAAGCCCAGAGCCATGGGCTTCTCAGACCAGAGGATAAGACTGGTCTCCCCGATTTTCTAGTTTTCTAGCAGCCGTCTTAAAAAGAAGCAGGTGAAATTAATTTTAATAGCAGATTTTATTTAGCCCAATATATCCAAAATATTATCATTTCAACATGTAATCAATATAAAAATTATTAATAGGATATTTTACAGTCATACTAAGTCTTCGACTGGTGTGCCTTTTACATTTACAGCACATCTCAGTGTTAAATTTTCATCAGAAATAATTGATCCAAATTTAGATTTCATAAAATGTACCTTTAGAAAAGTAGATTCATGCAATCAAGTCGTTCCTAACACACTTAAAATTTTTCTAATGCTTGAATTGGTGTCGGTGTTTAAAATTGAAGTTAATTAAAATTAAATATTATTAAAAATCCAGGTCCTCAGTCACACTGCCTCATTTCACGTGCTGAACAGCCACATGTGGCTGGTGGCTCCTGTGCTGGCCAGGGCAGGACCATAGGGCAAGGCGGGGGGGTCCCACAGTTCATCTGGTGCTGGCTGTGGCCCACGATGGCCATTATCCCCCATGATGCCAAAGTCAATTAAAGGTGGAAAAGCAAGGGCAGCTCTGAAGTTCTTTTTTTCCCAAAGTCTCCTTGAATGGTTAGTTCAAGGCCACTAGTCTACTGGGGAATGAGTGGTCTGGCTAACACCTTTTCCAAGACCTGCAAGATGGTTAAGAGATGAGGATCCAAAGCAGGGTCCCATGGTGAGGAGGCCCATAGATTTTAACCACTGCCCCCTGGGCAGACCGACTCCAGCTCTCCTGACTTCCCATCCAGCCCTGTGCTGGTCCCCTTATCCCCTTGCACTGCCACCTCCTACTGTGTTTCAGGGTCTCCCCTGCCCTGAGGGACGTGGTCAATAGTCCCAGCTCCCCACCCACTAACACCTGACCAAGGGTGAAAAGTGTGCCCAAAGGAAGGCTGGAGAAACCAATCGAAACAGAACAATAGCTACACCGAAACCCACAGGAGCCATGCCAATGGCTGCCTGGCCTGCCAATTCAGTGTGCGGCGCTCTGCGGTAAACACTCCAGCCTGCATCACCTCACTGAACTCTCACGACCCCGCAAGCTAACTGCTATGATGATCTTGTTTTGCAAGGGTGCCCTTGACCTCTCACTGCCTCCACCCAGCCCATCTATTCTGGCTCTGCCCCTGAGTCCGCTTTCCTCCTAGACTATCTCTCTAAACGACCTGCTCCATTCTGCGGCTGCTGCTACCACCACCTAGAGACCCAGGCCACCCGGCCAGGGCCCCCTCTTGAACACCATTTCTTTAGTACCATCTGCTTATGAAAACCCCTGCAGGCCAGTATCGCACCAACCCTGCACACCCCAAATGCCCAAGGCTGGGCTCACCATCTCCCCCTGGCCAAACATGTTCTTCCTTCTGCCTTCTTAGTCTCCATGAGTCATGTACAACTTACACAGCACTGAGACCTCACCCCAGCCTCTGTCTTATGACTCGTCTGTCTCCTATCTCCCTACGTTCAATTACATCAACCCTACACGTGACCCAAGTTAGTCCCCTCCCACCCCTGTGCTGCACATGACAAGGACCTCACCAGCTTTTACTTAGGCTACAGCAAAAGACACACAAGTTCACAGACAAAAAAGTAATCATCACAACCACATATGAATGTCTAGCACATAACAAGCATGTATGTATTAACTGTGCTGAATTAACGCCTTCCTCTTTTTCCACTTCATTCTATCCTCCATGACCCCTACGAACTGAGGCCAGCCATTTATGTCTCCAGAGGGTGCAGATGGTATAAAAGCTGTCAGATTTCCCTATCGAGGGCCCCCACCCTCCAACAGAGGATGGTGAGAAGGAGGTGGGTGTCCACACTCTGACAGCCCACAAGCCATGGGAGGCAAAGCAACCACTAGACCGGGTAACCTGGGATGAGACCACCCAGCTCCCAGATTGGTGGGCAAAGACCAGACCTGGTTAGCATCCTGCAGAACCACCTTCCTGCTCCCTCTTTGCCACCCCTTTTCCACGATCACCCAGTTGTCTGGTGGGAATGACCCATTTACACACCTCCGAAGTGACGAAGAGAAGCAGGATAATGAGGTAGCCAGCCCGGGGCCCCCAGGCAGCGAGATCACTGTGTGCAGGATGGGGTGCATGGGCCTCTCCGTCACCCTGTGTCACACATCAAGTGAGAGAAGATCTATTTTTCCCCCAGGCAGCATGCCTACAACTTCAATTGGCCCAAAATACGCTTGGCTAAATTTACGTGTGCGATGCTCTAAGTGGTACACTGTGTTCTATAAGAAGGCGTTGCAAGAAACCTCAGCACGAGGTGGCAGGGACCAGGAATCCGCAAGGTGAGCACATCTGAGCCAGGTGCAGGGCTCCTCCCAGTAAATGATGTCCCCCGTTCTGAGCCCCGTTTCTCTGGCTGGCTGCAGCCCAGATGTCCTTGTGGCCGCCATGCTGCTTCCCAGTGGCCTCAGAGTGCCCTGCTGAGCCAGAGCACATCTCCCTCCTGCCCCTGGTGGCTTCCTCTCTGAGTACCCAGCCCTGCCTCATCACTCACTGCTAGTACCAGCATGCAGGGGGCTATCGGTTCCCCAGCACAGGGAGCCAATGGAAGGAGGAAGATCCTTAGCCCCATCTGCCAAGACGTAAACAAGGAAAGCACCCAAAGAGTACATGAGCCCAGGCATCCTAAGATATCACCTGATACCCAGGGGTCTTTATGCCAGGATAAGTCCAGAAAAGCAGGCCTGGGGAGGCTGCAACATCAATTCCAACGAGCAGAAACCGGAAACAGCACCAGCGGCTTGAAATTGCCTTAAACACAGAGCATATGATGCGAAGGGCTCAAGATGCAGAAATGCATCCCCCACGCGGCCAGCACTATTTGGAGAACGGCTGCCCTGATGGAAGGAGATGGCCACAGAGCAGCGTACTCTGGCCCTGGACAGGGCTGGACTCAAATCCCGGCTCCCTCTGATCAGCCCTGTGACCTGGCCACACAGTTCCACTTGCTGAGCTGCAGCTCCCTCAGCTATAGGCTGGGAATAGTCATGGGACCACCTCTCCATTCAGGAGGGAACAGGTCACAAAATGCGTATAAAGCATTTAGGGCCTGGCACAGAGTAGGTCCTCAAAAACAGGGATTATAGCAGTTCCCCTGTGTCTGGGCCGTGTGATTGTGGAGCCAGCCCTAAAGGGGACATAGCTGGATCCCAAAGCATTGCTCACTGACGGTGCCACTGGGTCACTGGCTCTGATAAGGAGACCAAGCGATCTTCTCATTAGATTCAGCTTCCCCCTTGTAGCTCCCGTGCTACAGTCAGAGTCACAGTCATGCGACCCACCAACCGGGCACTAATCATACATGACAAGTCCTTTCCAAATGGTGTTCATTTGGTCCCCACCACAACCCTGAGAGAGGATCCGATCTCTCCTCATTTTACAGAGGAAACGGACCCTTAGAGAGGGTAAGCATCTCCCCCAGGGGGCCCACACACAGCCCGGAAGTGGCAGGGTTGAATTTTGAACGCAGAGCAGAATTCGATGCCTGTGCTCTGTACCGTGTCAGCAAGGGTAGCCCAAGCTACTCAGCCATGGTGAATCCCCTAGCCAGCCGACACTGGGCTCCTAACTACGAATAGCCCAGTCTCCCCATTTCAGTTCAACTGGAACCGTGCCTCTGGCCCATTCACTCCCCAGGGCCCCAATATAACTGAATTTCAGGTTTGCCAAACAGAAAGCCAGGCCCCTGGCCTGGGGAACATGCATCTAAGCCTTCTGCCTCAAGGTCTAGCCCTCTGCTCCCCGAGGCAGGGAGCCAGCACCCCTCCCCAGGCCACACTGCTACCCAGCTCTCCGCTGACACTCCCAGACTTGCGAATGTGTTGCTGACACGCCCATCACAAACCCACCTAAGCCCAGAGTACTGACAACAATCAGCTCAAACTGACGTACGCGCCACATCTATATCGCTGCGTAATTTATATACATTTCACACTGTCTGTGGGGGATATATGCACCACACCACAAGCTATTTGCATATAGATGGCAGGTTGTAGACAGATGCTTGTATTCAATGGGTAACAGCTGATATACACACGTACACACATTGCTCTTACAAAAGCTGAAACGCTCGCTTTGCCGCCACCTGAAGTGCACTGATCCTTCAACAGTTTGTTAATTTGTAAACTTCACAATATTGAATTGTCCATTTCTGAACATAGAAATGATTTTCAACTGCTTGATGCGCTGTGGCTGCCAAGTCTCAGGGAAAAGGAGGATAAGGGTGTCGAGAAGCTTTACTTCGGAGAAGTTAGGAGTCAGGCTTGCTTTTGTTGAAATCACTCATATTAATGGTTGTCAAAGAGGACGTCATCCTCCCAATCCAGTCTGCCGTCTACCACCAAGTCACCAGCCTCTAGGGCAAAAACCTGACATTTATTTATCAGACACACACTCAGTTTCTACCCTCTGCCAGAGATCATACGCTGTGCTAAGTACAGGGGACCCAGAAGCCTAAGCCAGATGGTGAGAGAGCAGCCCAGACCCAGCACGGAGCCCGGCACACAGTCGGTGCTTAATAAATGGCAGTGACTATGATGGTTGACAAGAGGTTCGTGCTCGTGGTGGCAAGTCCAGCCCTAATGTGGAGATGGACACAGTCAGCGTCTGATTGACAGGTCAGCACAGGCTGCTTCTGTGATTTGAGAAAATGAATGACACTTTCCCAACCCCACACTCCTGGTCCGCAAGCAGGAAGACTAATGCCTCCACCGTCATGGAGCTGCTATGAAGATCATGTGTAACATGTTCTGGGCTGTGTCTGGCCCACAGAGGGGCAGTGGGAGACAGGAAAAGAAGAGTTCCACGCAGCGGCAGCAGCCTGCCTTGAGAGCTTTTAGGGTAAAATCCCAGCTTCCCTTAACTGATAATTTTTTTACTGAGGTGAAATACACATAACATAAAATTAGCCATTTGGCCACATTAAAGTGCACAAGTAAATGACATTCAGCACATTCACAATGTCTGGCAACTATCACTTCTATCTAGTTTCAGAATATTTTTATCACCACAAGAGGAAATCCTGCACCTATTAGCAATCTCTCTCCATGTCTCCGTCCCCCCAGCCCTGGCAACCACTAAACTGCTTTCTGTCTCCACGAATTTGCCTGTTCTGGACACCGCACATAAATGGAGTCATACAACAAATCGTATTTGTCATTTTATGTCTGGTTTCTTTCACCTAGCATGTTTTCCAGCTTCATCCAAGTTGTAGCATCTATCAGTACTTCACTCCTTTTTATGGCTGAATAATATCCCATTGTGTGGACAAATCACGTTCTATTTATCCATTCAACAGCTGACCGACATTCTGGGCGTTTCCACTTTTTGCCTGTTATGAATAGTGCTGCTATAAACCCTTATCTGATTTTAAAGGATGGGGACAACAGTGCTTCAATTTCAGGGTGTTTGTTCATTAACGCAGATCATCATATCATCCTTAAGGGCTCTGGACCTGCTCCTCCCAATGTCCCTTGGAGACCAAGATTTCTTCTGGTAGAGCCAGCATCTGATGGCTTTTCCATTCATACACACCTTCTTTTGCCTACATATCAGGCACCACCTCGTGTTCTCTCAGCTCAGGTTTCCTAATTGATTTATTGATGGAAAATCCACCCTCACGTTATTACAATAGTCATTACAGAAACTGTTCATCATTAACTATTATCAGCATGAATTTCTTGTTGGCTGCAAATAGATGAGGAAAGAGAATAAACACTGGGTGAGTGCCAAGTTCGTGCCAGGCTCTGTGCTGGCTCCGTTATCTACTTTATCTCACTTGATCCTCACAACCACCCTCTGAGGTAGGAGTTAACGTGCCCTGTCACATGGATGAGAAAATTCAAGCTCAAAGAGATGCAGTGACTTGTCTCAAATTACCCAGCTAATGAGAGGCTGAGTGATGATCATTCAGCCCCCAGGTGCCCCCTGTGTGACACGGCAATGCTTCCTTGATGGTACAGTTATTAACACTTGTCTGTCTTAGCGCTCTCCTGCTTGTCTCCAATGGCATCCGTTTGCTTCCTGCCCCATCAAACTAAGTACCACTGCCTTTCTAGGAATAAACAAAGCTCCCATCCTTGTATGCTGGGTTTGGGGGCAACTCTACCCCCATCATTTTGGGAAGGTAATGAAATTTTATACACTCAGCAAGGTTATGGAATCGGGATCCTGCACCAAGGGACTCAAAGCCCAGGTGTCTAGTGTGTCCTAAGTCACTAAGTCTGACTGAAGGCGAGCCAGTCTGCTGAACTGGCCTTCACATCCCTGCCAGCAAAAATGGACAGCTGTTGTCTGTCCTAGGAACTGTGAGAATTGTCTTTAGATATTGTTATCTTTAGCTTTTCGTTTGCACATTTACATGGAAGAGCTGAATCCAGGGAAGGGGAGCAAGTGATACTTAGTACTTACCAGAGAGAAGGCAATCAGAAAAGCCAGGGCTCCCCTTGGCACCAGCCCTCAGCCAGTGCCCAAGGTCCTGGGGCATCCCTTGTCTGGTAGAAGGAATTCAGGGGCTACGGAAAGGGGGTATTATCTACTCACATGACAGCTCCGTAACTAAATAATATTTGCCTCATCATAAGCAAAACATCCACAATTTATAGAAAGTGTCCCAGGTCCTTGAGTAGGAGACTTCCAAACGGGAAGAGTCAAAGGTCCAAAAATCAAGTGCATTCTCGGCAGTGAGAGGCAGGAAAGTGGCTGCTATAGGCTCCCACCTTCAGTCCTTACAAACAGTCCTCCTGGGACCAGTCCTCAGACCTCTTCTCTTCTCAACCTTCACTCCCTCCCTCACCTGTGGGTCTCATCTAGTGTCCTGGTTTTCTGAGTCTGTGTAATGGTGTCAAGGCTGTACCTGCAGCCCTGACCTCCCTCCAACCCCAGTGTGGCAGACCTAACTGCCTCCTCGAAACCTCCGAATGCATGTCCAAGGTGCACCTCAAATTTAGTGTGTCCAAAACCAAACTCCTGGTTTTCACATCCTCCCACATCCACTCTTCTGCAGTCCTCCACACCCCAGGAGACGGCCACTCCATTCTTGTTGCTCAAACCAAAATCGATGGCCCCATCCTTGATTCCTATTCCTCTCAACACCCACATCCACACCATGGGCAAATGCTGACAATCTGCCTTCAAAATACACCCCAGCATCAGACCACTTTCCAAGTTTCCCACTTCTGCCCCCTCGTCAAAGCCCCTTAACACCTCTTGCCTGGACTGTTTCAGGCATGTCCTACAAGGCTTCCCTAACTCCTCTGTCCCTATAGTCTGTTCTTCACATCAGATCTGCTCAAAACCCTCCAACAGCTTCCATCGTGGAGTAAAATCCAATTTCCTTACCAAGCTCACAAGGCCCTACCTGACCTGTTGCCATGCTGCTTCTCTGACCACAGCTCCACACCCAGCTGCGTCCAGTTCTTGAGCATGCCAAAGACCCCTGCTCAGTCTTTGCACTTACAGTTCTCTCTGTTTGAAGGCTCTTCCCCCAACATCCCAGAGCCTCACCCTCCCACCTCCTTTGAACCTCTGCTCAAATGATCCCACATCCGATAGGCCTCCCTTCCCCTCCACTCTGTAGTAGAACCCTCACCCTTCTCTTTCCTCCTTATGCATCTTTATTTTCCTTCATGCTATGTATTTACCAGATATATTTTATATTTATGTGGTTATCTGATTATTACCTGTCTCACTTCACTAGAATGTAAGCTTCATGATAAATGGGGCTTGGTCTGGTTCACCACCATATCTCACTGGCTGGCATGTAGTAGGTGCTTATTAAATATTTACAGGAGGGAGGGAAGAGGGGAGGGAATTTTAAACCCTCAACAAAGTTATAGAATCAGAACTGTCTTTAGATATTGGCATCTTTACCAATAATGGAAATTCAAGGCCAGAAATTCAAGCTGGGCTAAATTCATCCAGCTAGAAAGTGGAAAAGCCAGAATGTGTGCCCAGGCCGTGAGGCTCTAAAACCTTTGCTCTTTGTTCAACAATGAATTGCCTCTCTGGGCCACATTCTTTGTAGAAATCGAAATCGCTGTCCTGAGTCAAGCAGAGCTGAAGACAGATACCATTTCTAAGAAAAATGTGAAAAATAAATGTTATGGTCACAAATTGCCCATGATCTAATTATCATCATCAAACATTTATTGAGGGTCCATGAGCACATGGTGTGCCCTGCTTGGCAGGCTCCTCAGAAGGAGAGAGAAAACTAGAACAGCAGACAATGGGAGGCCCATTAACATGAATGATGCTTCAGCCTCTGTACTGTCCACGGGTGGGGAAGAAAGCAGAGAGCCAAGGCAGGCTAGAAATTAGGCGTAGATGAGATGAGAATTGGACTTCACTTTAAAAGACCCAATCTAGGCCTCCGTGGAAATCTCCTGAAGCTTTCGTAAAAGGACCACAGTCTTACCCTACAGAAGTGTGGACCCTAAGAGAGTCTGGAGCAGCACCCAGACGGCTAGACATTACTGCTTCCTTCCCACGGCTCCAGGTTGATGGCGTTCCTCACGCCCCCACTGAGCTCTCTCTATCAGGGCCCAGGTCTCCAGGCTGGACTAGCCACCGGACAAGCAAGAATGTTAGCTCTGCTCCATCGCTGGCTGGAGGTACCGCGAGATGGAAATGGTAATCATCTCCTTTCAGAGCAACACGTTCCATATTCCCATCATCCTGGCTCCAGTTAATATGTGCTAACAGCATTCCTGCTGACTTTGATATCGCCCTGTATCACCTCACCCCCATTTAGCCTGGTGTCTCTCCTATAGAAAATATGGATTTTATGTCTACATTTGGATTCATGGGAAGAAAGTTTTCAGGGAACAGTGCTATTCAAAGTTACAACTTCAGAATTATAAATTTGCGTATATTCAGTAAGCTTACCCTTCAGAGTAATCAAATAGAAAGCCCAAGGCTCCTGCTATGTGTGTTAATATTTGATTTTTTTAACGAGGTACTTAAACGTGTGCTAACACAGCTAATGGCATCAAGGTAGCAGGTATCCTTTTGAGCCGCCCAGGAAAAAGAAACACTTTAATGCTGAACTGAGAGTTTTAAATTCTATGGATGTGTGTGAGTGTGTACATATAAAATATGGGATATATAAATATCTTTAAACAGAATCTGTATTTTATAATGAATTAATGAAGGCTTTGCACAGGACAGAGAGAAGGACACTAAAATTTACTGCCCAGCTACTAATGGTAGGCATTCTGCTGAGCGCTTCACGGACCCCATCTCACTGACTCCTCACAGAATCATGCTGGATATCACCGTCTTCATTTTAAAGGTGAGGAAAATAAAGGCTCCGAGAGACTGGATAACTTGCTCACAGTCGTTCAGATTGTAAATGGCAGAGCCAGGATTAAAATCCATTTCTGACAAGTTCCAGAGTAAACATTCTTCCCACAACAACACACTGCTTCCCAGGAAATGGCTGAAGTTTCACTTCCTGGTAAGGAGTTCTCCCCTGGGCTCCCAAAGCATCTGGAAGGTCCCCGGTAATCCCACTCATTATGCAGTTTTGCGATTGTCTGTATTCTCTTTGGCCTCCCTTAATGAACGTGAGTTTCTGACTCAAGGATCCGGTCTACCTTTTCACCTTTGTATCCCCATATTGTGCCTGGATGTAAGGACAGATGGGCAAGTGGGAGAATGGATGGATGCATGGATGGAATCAGAGGGGACTTTATTGAGTCTAGGTTCTAGCCTTCAGGAATATGGTTATTTGTGCAAGAGCCTTTGGGGGCTGGGCTGTCTTGGGCCAGGGCCTCTCTCCCTGTCCAATCAAAGGGCAGTGGCTATACCCACCCTCTCACCAGCCCCTTTTATTTTATCTACCTTCTTCTAATAAGCCTGCTATCCCTCCATCACAGCTGGTGGTGAGATTTCACCTAACAGCCCTGGGATGGATTTCTGTGGAAAGGGAAGCTCCCTGTTAACAGATGCTGGTTTTTTTTTTTTTTTTTTGCGGTACGCGGGCCTCTCACTGTTGTGGCCTCTCCCGTTGCGGAGCACAGGCTCCGGACGCGCAGGCTCAGCGGCCATGGCTCATGGGCCCAGCCGCTCCACGGCATGTGGGATTCTCCCGGACCAGGGCACGAACCCGTGTCCCCTGCATCGGCAGGCGGACTCTCAACCACTGTGCCACCAGGGAAGCCCTAACAGATGCTATTCTTATTCATAGAGGTTTCTAATCCCCTCCCTAGTCATGCTGAATTATTTGCTTCAATGATGTCCTGCAGGATTGAGTTCCGAAGGTTGATTAATGGTATGCTGCCCCAAAATGGGTCCCCGCGTGTCTATTTTAAATTTGCAGCCTTTAAATTTCATCAAGTACCCTCCTGACTACGAAAGCACTGAGGGTGGGAGTGTGCTATGCAGGACCCAGCCCCACGTGAATGCCCTCGGGTCCCAGGCAAGTGTCCTGAGTGGGGTGTCCAGAGTCCAGTAGGTCAATGAGGTATCCTGGGGGTCCCCTCTCAGGGCTGAACTTTCTGTGCGTAAAACAACTATTTTATTGAGCACGTACTAGGTGCTAGGTCTTGCGCTAGGCACCAGGTGTGCCTAATGAACAAAATAGATACAGTCTGGGAGGGAGACAATGAGCATAAGTTAAAAAATAAATAAATAAGTTTACAATGTAACATAAATATTAATAAGTGGATATTTATACACTGAGATACACACGCCAATGAAAATAGCAGTGGTTTTGAGAGAACAACATGGGCTGGCAAAATATGAGGAAATATCAGAAAACTGATATCATCAGACACAAGGAATGGAAGCCTCAGGCTGCAGCTTTGGGGAGCCTCCCACAGTCCACCCCAAGTGGCCCTGGGTGTGACCCCAAAGGGCAAGGCTGTGGGGACACCTCGCCAAATATATTATAATTAGTTTGGGTAAAAGAAAGGGGGGGACTTCCCTGGTTGTCCAGTGGTTAGGACTCCAGGCTCTCACTGCCAAGGGCCCGCGTTCAATCCCTGGTCGGGGAACTATAATCCCACAAGCCGTGTGGTGGCCTAAAAAAAAAGATTAAAAAAAAAAAAAAAGAAAGAATAAAGAAAAGAAAAGAAAAGGGAGGTGATCAGCCTGGAACCCGGGGAGGGAAGAGCCAAGAGGCAGAAGCTGAGAGCACCCATGCAAGTGCTATCAGGGAAAGGGTGCCCAGGGCTCCCTACTTGAGCCCGCCAGGCCTGGGGCAGGTGGATCCTGGGTGAGGGCCCAGACCAGCGATGCTCCCACTGTGAGACAGGGCTCCCTGGGCAGGCAGGAGGTGTGCATTCCCAGGCACTCTGGCCTGGGGTTACACAGGGCTTTCCTTAGCTGGAACTTTCCTTGGCGTGAGCTTGTCCTGGGAAGGGAGTCCCTCTAAACATGCTGACAAAATCAAGCTCCTAAGGATTCAACCCAAAGACCCAACCCTGCACTTTGGTGACGAATCTCCCAAGGAACTCCGGCCCCGGAAGTCTTGGAAAGGGGCTACCAGCACTCTGACCGCATCCCTGTCACCTCCAGCCCCAAGAGAGCCTAGCCAGAGATCCAGAGCCAGTTCTCCTGACACTCCTGCGGCCAGCTGAGGCCGACGGAAAGTGATCCTGTCTGGCCTGCCAGTCCCAGGGGTCTTGGGAACCAAGGGCTTTGGTCCAACCTCGTGAGCCCTTCTTTTTTTTTAATTTTTTGGCCGTGCAGTGCGGCTTGTGGGGATTTTAGTTCCCTGACCAGGGATGGAACCCACGCCCTCAGCAGTGAAAGCACGGAGTCCTAACCACTGGACCACCAGGGACTTCCCCTTGTGAGCCCTTCTTAAAATACCACAACCAGGTGGGAGTATCCAGCAGCTGACCAGCAGGGGGCCCTCTGCTGTCCGCTTGGTGGGAGAGGAACAGCCTGGAGGAGCTTGGAGTCCAGGAGGACCTCTGGCCTTACAGGGGCAGTGAGGATGGCTGGAACCCACACTCACAACGCAGGTAACCCAGACACCAGGCCCAGGGCTCCTGCAGCCTGAAGGGAACCCTCTGCTTCCCCATGCTCTGCCACTTCCTGTTTAGTGGTTCAAACAATGTAGGCTACATTACAAATCAAAATAAGCAACACTGGGCTTCCTGGTGGCGCAGTGGTTGAGAGTCCGCCTGCCGATGCAGGGGACACGGGTTCGTGCCCCGGTCCGGGAGGATCCCACGTGCTGCAGAGCAGCCGGGCCCGTGAGCCATGGCCGCTGAGCCTGCATGTCCGGAGCCTGTGCTCCGCAACGGGAGAGGCCACAACAGTGAGAGGCCCATGTATGGCAAAAAAAAAAAAAAAAAATAAGCAACACTACATTTTATAATTAGCTACAACTTGACAAATTAATTAGTACAGCAGCACAGTGTGTTCCCTGAAGCATCGCTTACTATATTTTCCTTAGAAAATCTATGTCACAAATTACAGATGTATTATTAAAAATACTTGTGCAATCAGAGTGAATTCTAAAGGTGTCCTTTTGACACCACTTTCTGGGATGGAACAAGGGGCTCAAGGCATTTAGAAATATCAAATCCACCAGTCAAGCTTTGAACCACAAAAGTGTTTGCAAAGATTTACTGCTTTCCCTGGAAGGGGAACAAAGGCTGTCAACAGCCAAGATCTGGCCTCTGGAAAAGAGTTATTAACAATTAATTACTTGAGGTGGTGTGAAGGGAGAGATGCTGGGCCCCAGGAGCATAATGATCAAGGGCATCAGACTGAGGGGCTGGAACCCTTGGCCATCTATTAGCAGTACCATGGTGTTAGGCAGGTTTCTCATCCAGAAATTGATACGGTTATAATAATACTACCTACCTTGCAAGGTTACTGTGAGGGCTGATATGTGACTTCATGCCAAATGCTTGGACCAGGGCCTGGTCCGTAGGAAGAGGCCAATAAAAGTTATCACTATTATTGCAAGATGCACTTCCACTGGAAGGTTCAAGAGGGTACTGTCTTAGGAAGCCTTTCAGGTTGGTGGCCTAGATGCCTCATCCTTTCCTCCAGGGATAGTCCAGGGCGTGTTCTCAGCCTTATTCGTTCAGAAACTCAGAAACTGTTTCTCTCTGAGGAATCACCAAGCTCACTGAAATGGATTTACACACCAAAAGGCCAATGAATGAATGGCAGTGAGAGCTCTAACCAGTGCTGTGCTGCTAAGTGTTTAACAACCGGCTCTCAGGTGGTGGGAGGGGAGAGGGGGAAGCCCTGAGTTGGAGGATTTGCCATGCTATAAATACTCCCACCATGACCAATTTCAAGCTATCACATGATGTCACTGAACACAGCGGAGCTGGGAAGAGATGTACACGATCAGCTCTCACGAGCAGGTACAAGCTGGTCTAGCACAACACCAGCGAAACTGAGCCTGGGATTGAAATCTTACATCCATGAGACAAGGTGCATTCTTCTTCTGGAGGCAAATCTCCTGGGCTGCTGAATTAGAAGCAGCGGGTAACTAACGGGACAAGTGGAGTTAGCCAAATGCACCATTACCTGCAGAGCTGACCGTCTTGCCGCTAAGCCCGCAAGTCCATTAGCTTTCAGGTGCTGTGCTCACACTGGCGATGACACTGCCAGTGAAACCACGCCCCTCGCAGGTACAGGGGTCCCCCTACCCCACTTGTGTTGTGGTTAGATGGACATGGCCAACTCCCCTTTGCCTTTGCTTCTGGGGGGACCAACCTCCACTTCTCAGTGCTTCTGAATATCCCGTTCTGTCCTGACACAGAAGCCATTCCTCTCTCTTTAAGGGAGCCATTCCATGCTTTCTGTGCATGTCTATGCAGATCTATCTGCATTGGCTAAAGTGATAACTCTCAGAGGATGGTCTTATTGCTATTAATTCCTAGTTCTTGGAATAGAGAGTCACCTCGCAACAGCCCTTATCTTCTCTTCAACAGGCTAAATTTGTAACCCCCGATCCCACTCTAAGCCAATGTTATCCTTGTGATGACAAACCAAGCAATCAGCAAACCCCATACATTTTGTTTTCAAAACAAAAATTCTGAAACCCACCCCTACTTCCTGTCTACCACCACCTCCTTCCCTTAGGTCCTCATCATCTTCTGCCAAGACTATTCCATTGTCCCCTAGCTAAGTGTCCCACTTTTCTTCAACCTTACACCTTCCATTCCTTCCCTCCTTTACACAACTAGAAAAGGAATTCACAATGCAAAACTGACCTTGTCATTCCCCCCTCCCAACCTCCCTCTGGTCACCTTCCCCTGTTCCCCTAAACCCTACCCTCAACCCTGGCAGTTCTAGATGATACAATAGACCCTATGCTGTCTTTTACACATGCAGTTCCTTCCATTCAAAATTCTCTTCCCCACCCCAGTTGGACTACCTTGGACAGCTCCTCTTAACCCTTCAAAACCCTTTTCTGAGTTTTTCCACTCAATGCTAATAGATCATTACGAGGAACAGCTTACTCCTTCCCCATGTTTTACCCCAGATGCTAATGAAGAAATGTCATCCTTTCAATGTAGAAGAAAACGCTACCGTTCTTCCTTTCACCTTTCACAGGCTCCTCCCTTTAGGAAGGTGAAGGTGTTACCTGCTTGGGGACAGGGCAAGAGTTTGACGCCCACTGGCTCACATATCTCTAGTGGCCAGCAACAGTGAGTAGAAGGGTGAAGACCGAGGCCCAGGACAGGTGCCTGAATGGTCAGATCTGCAGACTGTCTCCATGCGTAAGGCTCAACAGATGCATTTGAGGAGAAATAGCAGAAACCCATTTTGACTTCAGCTCCAAAACAGGTCTTAATTCAGCAGTAAAACAGATATTTGAATCCCTATCTGACTCTTATGTATGTCTCTCCACGGTCCAGACCTCAAAGAAGAGTCAAGTATGAATAATGAGCCCCTGGAAGCCGGAGCGTGTGTCAGAAAGAGACTTGTACTCAGAGTGGTAATTATATGCTAATTTGTTGGTCTCCCCCAGTGGACTGTGAGCCCCTGGAGGGCAAAGGCCGAGGCTTTTCTCCACTGAATGCAATGCATTCTACAAGCACTCAGTATCCATCCTACTTCGGTGGGGTGTCAACTGTTGTTGGACCTGAACGCTTTGAAAGAGCAGGTCCAAGATGGTCGCTGGGCTGCAGGACCCAAGCCTTCTGCAGTGCGTGGTGGGGATGCGCCCACCATGGAGGGATCCAGATGCTACCCACAGCCCACTCCCTCTGTGGCTCTGCCTCGCTCTGCCACCTCCTCTCTTACTTGGTTCCTTTTACTCTTGTTCCTTCTCACTCTGCCTCTTTCTTGCTCCCTGCCTGTGTGATCTGTGATGTGACCGCTCGTTGGTGCCGGGGTGCCAACCACCCCTGGATCACAGAGGAAGGGGCATCACTTCGTTTGCACGGAGACCTCCTAGAACACTTCAGACCGGCAGTGTTTAGGGCAGAGCCACTGAAATCGACTCCTACAAACAAACTAACCTGGGGTGTCAGTGGTGGGGCAAGCCCTCGAGCCCCTGTGGAGGCCTCCTGCACGGCCTGAAGTCTTGCAAACACCGCAGCCACAGAGCAGAACCCTCATCTGCCTTCACCATTACCACCTCCAGGGGCTCAGAGAGAAACACACGGGCCTTTGAGGTGCAAGGCTACGAGCCACACCCCGTCCCGTGACCTGTGGGAAAGAGGCTGACCTTATTTAGAAACCTCCCTGGCCAGTGCTATTTCTGGGGCGGCATCCTGAAATAGGGTGGAAGAGGGGGAACTGAAAGTTTGCTTTCTCCCCTGGTGAGGCCAGCCACGGGAGCCACCTGAAGCAGCCTGCCTTTCCCAAAGGGTCACACAAGCTTTGTTGTCTTCAGGAAGCTTGAGGGCGGAGCCGCCTGCTGGAGCCCCGGTGAACCCCTAATTCGGTTTCCACCACTTTTCACTGGAAGCGCTAACACACCGTCCCTCACCACAGATACCTGGCCTCCCACTGCCTGCCACAGGGGGACCGACCTGTCAGGCCCTCCCACCTGGGTAAGCTGAACCCGCCCCTCTGATTCCAGCCACATCCTGAGGACCTATCCAAGGGGACCAAGCAAAGCCAACCATCTTGTCCAGTGGCAGCCCCTCTGAGCAGTCTCGGCCAGGAGACAGGACCAGATCCACCAGCTCCTCAAACAGCCCGGCCATGCGATGGGGAGACCGTGAGGGTAGCAGGGGGGCTCAGGAGGGCTCCAGACCATCCTACAAAGGGCTACGTGAGCACAGCGGCTGGCCCAGTTCTAACCCCTTCCTTCCAGATGACTGTTTCCAAACCCTCAGGACAGAGAGGAGGCTTGTTCATGTGCCTGGAGTCTTCCCTCTCCCAGAGGTCGTCAGCCTGGCCTGGCAGTCAGGCCTCTGGGCTCCCAGACACCACATTCACAAAGCACACAGCTTCTAGAAGCGTGGGAGCCTCCCTAAGAAACAGAGTTCCCTCTGCAGACTGGGGCCAGCAGTGCCTGAAGGAAGTTGGAGAGGGAAGAGGGACTTGACCTGGAGAGATAAAGCCCCGGCTGCCCTGGTCCCCAGGACCAACAGGTGAGCAGAGGTCCCTGCGCAGCTGGAAGGTCTGGTCAGTGGTCCAAGAAGCTTCTAGGAGCCTGGAGGTTTGAAAGTACCTCCAGGAGGTACTTTCAAAGCTGGAGATGCTGCCAACACTGGAGCAGCAGGCCAATGGCAAAGTCAAGTTCTACAGGGCTGCTTCCAAAGAACTCAGTGGCAATCTGCCAGGAGCAGGAGGTGGTCCTGCCATTCCTGCACCATCCAAGCTGCCCTCTGGGCATCTTCCTCTGCCTCTTCATCTCTGAGCAGCTCAGAAAGCCCAAGATGCCAGAGAAAAGACTTCGCGAGAGGCCATCAAAATGTCTATTCTAGGGTTTCCCTGGTGGCGCAGTGGTTGAGTCCGCCTGCCGATGCAGGGGACACGGGTTCGTGCACCGGTCTGGGAAGATCCCACATGCCGCAGAGCGGCTGGGCCCGTGAGCCATGGCCGCTGAGCCTGCGCGTCCGGAGTCTGTGCTCCGCAATGGGAGAGGCCACAACAGTGAGAGGCCCGCGTACCGCAAAAAAAAAAAAAAAAGTCTATTCTACCAGCGGGAGCAGCGTTACACACCCTCCTCCCACACACAAACATGCCTGAAACTCCCAACCAGGAAGTGCCCTCCCACAGCCCTGAGCCCCGCATCCCTGGAACCCAGCAGAGCTCTCAGATTCTCTCCTCTCTAAGCACCCATTTCTGCACTCCATCGGACTATTAAAGAATCAAGACCAGAAACAAGTAAAGCTCTCCCCCTCCATTCCAGCGGAATTAAATCAGCGTAAGGAAGAACTTCCTGACAGCTGGGGGTTGGGACCGGGCACTGAGGATGTCAGGAAGCCCAAAGCCTCCCTTGGGAGTGTGTCCTGAAGTCTCTCCTGCAGGCCTCTTGCCCACAGCCTGCTGACCCCTGCCCTCATTACCGGCTGGACAGGCCTGGAGGCACCGGAAAGGGCGCAGGTGGCCCGGCTGCAGGCTATGGGTGACCTACCTCGGCTCTGCATCCAGCTGGAGCTTCAATTTGATCTCTGGCAAATTCACAGCTCGCCTGAATTCAATCAAACCCCCTCTGGAACTGTACACTGCATCGTAAATAACCCGACTACCAGATTTTTGACCACTCTTCCAAAAACAATTTCTTCTCATCCTCCACTTCTGATCCCCCAAACGTCAGCTCCGACACTGAATTTTACCAATCTATAAAAATCTGTACTTTCTGGAACTTCTAATAGCTGGATCTTTACCAACAAGGTAAATTATCCCATGTGCTATGAACCTATGAGATTCTAAATTTCAGAGGATTAATGCATGATGACAGAAAATGAAAATAAAATATTTAATATGATATTGAAAGACTTAACAATCATCATGTACAACAGTATTCTATATGAAGAAAGCAAGTAGTATATTATTATACTATACCAGTTTACATCTCCTCAATAGACCACTAAAGAAATATCAGCTATTTTATCCGACTCCAGTACACAAACACGGCTTAAGATACTAAGGTTGTCAAGGTCAAGAGCTGAACTATGCTGTGTTAAATTCTCAACCCCAGCTCCTTGGCAAGCGCCAGGCTCGTAACACGTGCCATAGAAATGTTTGGTTAATGAAGGGATGAAGGAATTAATGGCATTCCAGTGCATCTGATGTTTAATTTTCAAATTTCAGGCAAACATCCACACAGCCTGCCTCCTTCCCCTACTCAATAATCACAGCACATAAACTTAGAAACCTGCACTGGCCTAACCACTTCTGACATGCCAACGAGTGTTAACTCTGGATATATTTTAATTGCCGGTCCTCCTGAAGAGCCAGGAAGGCCTGAAACATTGCTGATCTACAGAAGACACATGATTTGCTTAGAAATGAAGAACTAGACATTCACACAAGCAACTCTATCTTTCCATCCTCCTTCTCTCTATTGCATAGTCACTGAGAGTGTATGACAGCCCACCCAGTTTCCCCCGGGGTCCCAAGACCTTACCTCCCATAGAAAACCTTATTCGAAAAAAGAAAACCTACTAATCACATCACAGAGGTGCTATTATCAGGTCCACAAGGGAATTCCCAACAGATAAGAACAGGATCTACCACACTGGGTGTTAGTGGATTAAATGAGTTAATACAAATAAAGCTCCTAGAACAGTATCTGGCACGAGACAAGTCAGATAACTCAGTAAATGTTATCTC
Source organism: Aethalodelphis obliquidens (assembly GCF_003676395.1). NCBI lineage: Eukaryota > Metazoa > Chordata > Mammalia > Artiodactyla > Delphinidae > Aethalodelphis > Aethalodelphis obliquidens. The sequence continues at coordinate 1,299,286 of NW_020837981.1, read as the reverse complement.
TGCTGAAATAATTTGTATTAGACTGTAGACTTCATGAAAGCAAGTATTTGTAAGTCCTTTTTCCCAGTGTTGAGAGGAGAGTCTGGCACAGAGCATTTGCCCAATAAACATTTGTGTTGACTGGCCCCAAGCTTCAGACGAAGGGGAGTAAAGCTGTATAGGAGGAGAAGCATGTAGGGCGCCTGGGACAATCTTGGAGGGAGAAGACAAGAGGCAGAGATAGAGGGAGGGAGAGAAGAGAGAGCAAGATGGCAGAAGGAAGGCTAGGTACCAAGTGACGGCTGACCAGCTCTGCCCCCTCACCCCCAGCAAATCTTAAGGAAAGTCTACCAATCTCATGACTGATTAGTGTGATGATTGTTGACTCGTGGGAGGGCTGTTCCAGTTGTTGTTGGAATCAGAAGAGGGCTAAGGTTCCCACCGGGAATATGTGACGCAGGGCAGCAGCTGGCTCAGAGAAAAGGAAGCCTGCAGACTGGAAAACCTTTGGAGATACACCACTATCTCTGGGTGAGCTCTGGACTTCCGCTGACCATGGACTTGGGCAGGGGTTTCAGGGTGATTTCACCTTGGTCTCAAGGCACAGAGTGGCCAGTGAGTTCTGGGTTATGGTCAACATGACCACATCAGGTAGACAGTTAAGAATTTCTTCATTCTCTTCTCAAAGTTTAATCCCCCAAAGAGTTGATCTGATAAAGATCATACATAATAGTTAAACCCTAAACTCACCTTGATCCATCTGGATTGCTCGCCCCACGCCAGCAGAGCAGGAAGGAGGGCTTATCTTGACAAGTGATACTGTCAAGGAAGAAAAAGCCGGGTGTTCATTTCTGGACAATTACTACCTCCATATAACTCCCAATTACTGATCTCGTGTATGCAGGCTCTTTACATATGCAAATGCATTGAATCCCTGCAATAATGCTGCAAATCATTAAGCCCTCTGCACAAAGAAGACATGGAGCCTCGGTGAAGTCAAATCACTGCTGAGGCCCATGTGTCAGCAAGCGCGCAAGTGGGGACGCCACCCAGGTCTATAGGTTTGATGGCAAAGGGTACGTCCTATCCCCACTCAAACTCAAGATGGGCCACTGGAACAGTGGTTGCAAAACTTGCCCACTCCTCACTACCATGTACTCTGAGCATCAGGACAAAGGACTGCCTGAAAACTGATTAGCTGCTCGTATTCAAAACTAATTAGTTTGCCTTCAGCTCACTGAAGCCTCACCCTCAATGATTAAAAATATCAAACCTGAATTCAGCATCAAAGACAACTCCCCAGCAGGAAACCCACTCGTCTAAACAACTCAGCCTCCTGAGCTACCTGGGTCCTGATGGAAGAAGGGATTATGGCCGTAGGCTGAACAGTAATCCACAAGCGCAGAGCAGAGCCAAGCCCTGAGTCCACGGACCCGAGCCAGGCGCATATTATTAAAACATAAGCTGAAAATCACTTATTCTGCATTAGGTGATTAATAGTGCTGGCCCTTTCCTGGGACATGGCAGCAGCCCTGAGAAATGATGCAATTACCCCCGTGAATGGAGATGTTAAGGGACTCGTTACTACCTGGGCGAGGTGTACAATTTCATGGTTAATTAGGACTTTGGGGGACGGGGGTAGCACCGCTATATTACCCAGTCTAAACAGAGTTCCTAACCCTGCTCCTCTCCTTGCCTTTAAACTGTGATGAAATAAACTTTAAGGACTGAGGCAATCAAAGAAGCTCTGGGCTAAGGAGAACACAGCCGTGATTGCTGGAGATGGTTTTCACCACGATCCTGGATTAGCCAAGTCCTGGCGGCCTTTCATCCACACACGAGCCACCTGGATGCCCTCGCGGTACAGCAGAGGCACTGCAGACGTGGTTTCCAGAGAGAAAAATGACTTTTAATCAAGACTGGGAAATGGAATTACATGTGCAATCAGATAAAAACAGCCACAAAACCACAAGCAAGGGAGCTCACTGCAATACTGGACTTCCTTTCTTAGAGGCTAGCAAGAACTTAGAGGCATTAACTATGCTGATGCGGGCATCTGGATTTTTGTTCTCAGGCTGACCGGAACTTCCCAGGAGGAAAATAATGGCTGCTTCGCCCTCATTGGAAACACCCCATGTGGCAATGCAGGGCTGCATGCCCTTTGTCAGTTCCTGCTTTTTGCTCTCCTGGCCCTGACCTCAAGCTTATCATCCCGGCAGACAAATGAACACATGTGTAGGTTTTCCTCACTTTTGGAAACAAACTCCAAATGCTTAGTGAGGAAGATAAACTATTCCGAGGCTCCAGGATCAAAGGTCACCAGTTAAGGGCTCTAATTTGCATGCATTTCAAGTTCTTAGGCATATTAAGCAGAGTGCCATACACACACACACACACACACACACACACACACACATATATATTTTTAAATAGAAACACTGACTTCTTTGACCTCTGAAGGATCACTTGAGTGCCCGTCTTAGGCAAAAGTGGGGCAGACAGGCAGCTATGGCCTGGGATTCTGAGTCTATTACCATAATCACTTCCTTTGGAGCTCTGCAAAGCCTTACAGGAGCCTCCGAGGGAGAAGGTATAGAAACCCCAACCACTGCAACCTAATATTCTAAGGTAGAGAGACTGCCAGGGGACGCCAGCTGGGATCCTCCTGTCCCAGAGGCAGAAGCACATAGTAAGACTTGGAAATAAAACCACATCAGGGAAAAGTGAGGCTAGGCCAGTGGCATGGGCTCAAAACTCAATGCCTGGCATCCATGGCAGAGCTTCTGGCTGATGCTAATGGCCTCTCCCCCTCCTGATGGAAGAGTCTGGGTGAGTGGTTGTGTGTAGAAATGCCATCTGGGAGGTGGGGTGGGAGGAGAGCTGCAAATTGTGCGGCTCCATGTGGCCTAAAGCCATGTTAACTTTTTTTTTTTTTTTTTGCGGTACGTGGGCCTCTCACTGCTGTGGCCTCTCCCGCTGCGGAGCACAGGCTCCGGACGCGCAGGCTCAGCGGCCATGGCTCATGGGCCCAGCCGCTCCGCGGCATGTGGGATCTTCCCGGATCGGGGCACGAACCTGTGTCCCCTGCATTGGCAGGCGGACTCTCAACCACTGCGCCACCAGGGAAGCCCCACGTTAGCTTTTTATTCCTGACATATCACACTGAAGATTGACCTAGTTTGTAATGTCAATAATAATAATACGGAATTCTACAGGACACGTAAAAAGTTCACAAGTTTTACAGCCCTGTAGACTTGGGTATGCATCTTTTATTCCTTCTCTTTTCTGAGGCTCAGTTTCCTTCTCAGTAAAATGGAAATAGTAACTTACTTCTCCCACAAAATTAGTGTGAGAATTGAAAATGGAAAAAAAAAAAAGCTCTTCTATATATCAAGCCTTGTGCCAGACATCTCATATATGTTGCCTTATTCTCAGTCCTTCCATGAACTTGGCATTACCACTGTCCCCATTTTCCAGGTGGGGCACCGAGGTTCAGGGAAGTTAAGCAACTTGGTCCAAAAGCCATTAGCTGGTAAACAGCAGAGCTGAGATGTAAACTCAGTGTGTTGACAACAGGTCCTGGGAGTATCACAACCACACAGCAGCCCCTCATTCAGCGGTCACAGCCTCACCTCCCCACCCCCATCCTACCACCACCCTCACCCACTGACTTCGATTGGATCACTGGGATAGAGAGGCAGTCTCTCATACATTGCACTGATTCATATCAAATTTTATTCTGTTCGATCTGACCCAACATTCTAGCAACATAGATATTTTTGACCTATAAAATTTCCTTCATAAAGACATTATTCCTGAATAAAGAAGACTGTGGGAGAAGGGCTATTGTGTGGCTCAGGAAAAGCCTGGTCTAATAGTAAAGGTGAGGAACTAAACCAGAAGACGGAAAGCAAGTCTGGTATTAAAAACCAACAACAGGCACTTCCCTGGTGGCGCAGTAGTTAAGAATTCACCTGCCAATGCAGGGGACACAGGTTCGAGCCCTGGTCCAGGAAGATCCCACATGCCGTGGAGCAACTAAGCCAGTGCGTCACAACTACTGAGCCTGGGCTCTAGAGCCCACAAGCCACAACTACTGAAGCCCATGTGCCTAGAGCCCATGCTCCGCAACAAAGAAAAGCCACCGCAATGAGAAGCCTGCGTACTGCCCCTGCTTGCTGCAACTAGAGAAAGGCCGCGTGCAGCAATGAAGACCAAACGCAGCCAAAATTAATTAATTAATTAAATTAAAAAAAAAAAAAACCAACGACAGACATACTTGGTCCCTGAACAAGACAGAGGCTGCTTCCCACTGGCACTAAGACAATCCAGCCATTTAGTAGCAGTGGGGACCCATGAGAATCAGGGTAGCCCCAGAAGTCATGCGTTTTTCCAAACCACTGGGCCTGTTGGTGGGTACGGCTACATTGCTTGGCTTTGACTACCACTGGGATCAGAGTCCATCCCACGAGTCTTAACTTGTCCAAACCCTTAAGAAATTACAACACTCTTCTTGAGACACATTTGGGCCCTGCCCACAGCTCAGCCTCCCCTTCTCCTTGTAACCCCCTCAAGCCCGTCATACTGTTGCCAGTTTTTCTGTAATGCAATGTCCATGTCGCCCCTTACATTACATAGAATGTCCACGTTGCCCCCTACATGGCTGGTTTTGAAAAGGGAGAATCTCTTCCTACTCTTCCCACGGAGCAAGGGCACATGTGTTGAACACTGGCCAGAACTCAATCTCAAACTGTCTGCTTGTCCAATTCTGCCAAAACGTGGCAGGCGGTGGGGAAATGACAGGCTCCGCACACATGAAAATCTGGGTGCATTCTCACAAGAAAGCCAGGTGTGCTTCCACAAATGATACACATCCAAGGATCACTGGAAAACCAAGTCAATAAATGTGTGAGGGGTGACAGGTTAGTAGTGACACTTTATAAGTCTGTGTTTCTGATTATTTACTTAAGCTTTTAAAAATTAAGCACAGATGGCTATCATCAAAAAGACAATAAATAATAAGTATTGGCAAGGATGTGCAGAAAAGGGAGCACTCGTGCACTGCTGGTGGCATTGTAAATTGGTGCAGCCGTTATGGAAAACAATATGTATTGGCACTTTCCTTAAAAAATTAAAAATAGAAATACCTTATGATCCAGCAATTCCCCTTCTGGGTATTTACCCCAAAAAACCAAACGACTAATTCGAAATATACATGCATCCCCATGTTCACTGCAGCATTATCTACAATAGCCAAGACATAGAAGCAAGCTAAGTGTCCATCAATAGATGAATGGATAAGGAAGAAATGGCATACATACACACACACACACACACACACACACACACACACACACACACACACACACACACACACACACCCTGGAATATTATTCAGCCATAAAGAAAAAAAGAAATCTTGCCATTTGCGACAACATGAATAGATCTGGAGGGTGTTACACTAAGTGAAATAAGACAAGTATCATGTGATCTCACTTATGTGTGGAATCTAAAAAACAAAACAAATGAACAAACAAAACAAAATGAAAACAGACTCAAAGATACAGAGACCAAATGGGTGCTAGCAGAGGGGAGGGGGTACAGAGTTGGACGAAATAGGAGAAAGGGATTAAGAGGTACAAACTTCCAGCTATAAGATATATATACAGATGTAATATACAGCATAAGGGATACGGACAATAATATTGTAATAACTTTAAATGGGGACATATGGTTACTAGACTTATAGTGGTGATCATTTCATAATGTATTTAAATGTCAAGTCACTATGTTGTACACCTGAAACTAACATAATATTGTACACCAACTATATTTCACTAGATAATAAAGTTTACTCAATAAATATTTTACATGAAGCACAGAAATTCTCAACTGGTAAAATTAATTTAGAACTTACAATATCTTTTCTTGAGTAGGACTCAACATCACAAAGATTTGGATTCTCCCTAAGTTAATTTGTAAATTTAAAGCAATAACAAATAAATGTCAATAGGTTGTTTTTCTGGTACTGAACAAGCTGATTTTAAAGTTCAAAAGGAAAAATGAACAAAGAGGAGAGCTACGGAAAAAAACCACTAAAGTCAAAGAATAGTAGGCGGTTTAGAGAGACCTAATCCTCCCAGGTATGAAAATGTACTTATTAGATAACATCAATAATTAAAATAGTTTGGTACAAACATGTGAAAGATCATCAGAAAGATCAGTGAAACAGAACAGAAATTCTAGAAATAGACTCAAATATATGCAGGATTTTAGTATACTAAATTTATAAAAAATATATAAATTTATGCTATACATTTGGCATTGCAAATCAATGAGGAAAAGATAAATGTTTCAATGAATGGTATTGAGACTCCATACCAAGCAACATTCTAAATGGATCTTAGGTTTAAATGTTCAAAATGGAACTATAATAGAACTGCTAAGAAAAATGGAGAAAATCCTTTATAACTTTGTATTAGGGTATATTTTGTTGTGAACTAAATTTCAGAAGCCATAAAAGATCGATAATTTTACTACATATAAATCAAAAACTTCTTCATGAAAAAAAGCAAAGAAACAACAACATACTGGGTTCAGTATTTTCTACTCATGCAAAGATCAAGGGATAAAATCCCTAATTATAAAGAGCTCCCAAAAACCAATAGAAAAATAAGCAAAGCACATGACTAACAGAATATGAAATACAGATAACTCCTGAGCATGTGAGAAGATGCTTAATCTCACTCACAAGAGAAATGCAAATTAAAACTATGCTCTCATACTATTTTTGTCCATTCAATTGGCAACAATCCAGAAGTCTGATAACACATTCTGTTGACAAAACTATGGGAAAGCAGGCACGTTTATACGTTGCTTGTGGGAGTATAAATCGGCACAACCCTTTTGGAAGGGAATTTTGCAATAGCTATCAAAATTACAAGTGCAAAAATCCTTTTACTCTGCAATTCCACTTTTAGAACTTTATCTGATACTTGGAAAAATGCAAACTGACCTAATTACAACATTATTCTTTGCAGCACTGTTTTTCACAGCAAAAGACTGGATAGAGCCCAAATGCTCTCATTAGGAAGCTGGTTAAATAGGTAATGGCACATCGATACAATAAAATACTGTGCAGCTGGGGAAAAGATGAGAAAATTCTTAATATACTACTACAGAAATATCTCTGAGATGTGTTACCAAGTGAAAAAAACTAAAGGGCTTCTCACTGCAGCGGGTTCTCGTCGCGGAGCACGGGCTCTAGGCACGCGGGCTTCAGTAGTTGTGGCTCGTGGGCTCTAGAGCGCAGGCTCAGGAGTTGTGGCACACAAGCTTAGTTGCTCCGTGACATGTGGGATCTTCCTGGACCATGACTGAACCTGTTTCCCCTGCATTAGCAGGCGGATTCTTAACCACTGCGCCACCAGGGAAGTCCCAATTCATAAGTTTTAAATTGTATGTCATTCTGAGTGGCGTCAGAACGTCCCACCATCCTGCGGGAGACATGAATCATCCCTTTGTCCAGCATATCGCCCTGTTAGTCACTTACTAGCCATCTCCATTATCAGATCATCACACTCTCATAGTGTTGTGTTCAAGTCACCCTTATTTTACTTAATAATGGCCCCCAAATGCAAGAGTAGTGATGCCGGCAATTCAGATATGCCAAAGAGAAGCCATAAATTGCTTCCTTTAAGTGAAAAGGTAAAAGGTCTCAACTTAATAAGGAAAGAAAAAAAATCATACGCTGAGTTTGCCAAGCTCTACAGTAACAATCAATCTTCTATCCATGAAATTGGGAAGAAGGAAAAAGAAGTTCATGCTAGTTTTGCTGTCACAACTCAAACTGCAAAAGTTATAGCCACAGTGCATGATAAGGGCTTGGTTAGGATGGAAAAGGCATTAAGTGTGTACAATAAGATATGCTGAGAGAGAGAGAGCACATTCACATAACTTGTGTGGCAGTATATTGTTACAATCGTTCTATTTTATCATTAGTTGTTTAGCTCTTACCGTGCCTAATTTATAAATTAAACTTTATCCTAGGTGTGTATCTACAGGTAAAAATACAGTATATTCAGGATTCAGTACTATCTGTGGCTTCAGGCATCCACTGGGGATCTTGGAACGTATCCCCCATGGAAAAGGGGGGCTATTATAATCATATACATTATATAAGACTCATATGTATGCAAACATTCATATAAATTTCATAATTCAAAACATTTTCATGAGCAAGATATGCCTTTGTCCCCAGCAATTGTACATTTAGAACTCTCTTAAGGAAATCACTAAGAACGTGCTCAAAGACTTTGGTACAAAGCTGTACCTCACAAGCAAATGTTCGACAATAGATGATTCATTAAATAAATCATGGCCTCCCATAAAACGGAATGCCAAGCGGGTACCAAATTTATGCTGCAGAATGTTTAATGAGACCAAAAGATGTTTACTCTCTGCTGGCAAAGATATACACTAAAATATTCACTGCACTTATCTCTAGGACTGGCATTATGGATGACTTCTATTCTTTTTGCATATTAATATTTTCTAATTTTTCTACAATGAATATGTATTACTTGTGTAATAAAAAAAACAATAAAAGTTATTAAAAAGGAAAAAAAAGAAAAACCCCAGCATAGTTGATTGGTACCCAAGAGCAACACCCTCATGGACATCACTTATCTAGCTTCTCTACTCTCATAAATTTTAAATTACACTACGGTGAAGTCCAAAAGCTCTCCTCAGGGGCTGCAGAGGGCAGGCAGGGTTTGAGGCTCTGCTCCACACTCTTGCCCTCCCATCCCTACACACACACATATTCAAACACACACTTAGAGTAGCTCCCCTTTTTCACGTTTTACAAATAGGCCTTCTGCCTAAGATTTAACTTAGCAGATGAAAAGACACAGGAATACTAGCCCACGAAGCTCTGTCCTGACACCTAGTCCAAGCACCAAGAAACCACTCAACTCTCAATACCCCAGAAATGTCTTCTCAAAACTCAGGTCATGGGCCTGAAAAGCTTTTATCCCAGGCAGATGACAGCATGAGTGAAGGCCCAGAGGTGCGATTCAACAGGACTCACAGGTAGGCAGAGTGTGGGCCTGTCTGTCTGCTAGAGAGAAAAATGGTGGTGGGGGGGAGGAGGTAGCAAAGTGAAACCAGAGTGGGCACCTGAGAAGCAGAGACATACCAAGGAAGGGGGTCAGCGCCCCCCACTCACTTCAGCAGGTGCCGGAGCACAGTGTGGGTTGGTCTTTGAGAACGTACTGAGCTGCATCTGCCATCAAAGGCAACTTGATGCTGGAGGTTCAGACTTGGGCTGGTCTTTCCCCAACTCTAAACGTAGGTTAAGACCAGCGTCCCGCTGACTCTTCTTGAAGGCGAGGGCTTTTTCCTTGTGAGTGTGAAGGAGGGAGCAGCAAGCCCTGCAAAGGCTGAAGTACTCACTTTGGTCCCTGGCTGCATGAAGTGGCTGACCTGTATCTAGTTCTGAAACGTCATCAGTCTAATAATAATATAATAGCAGTCATCGTTTATCAGGTTTTCACTGTTTACCAGGCACTGCAATAGCATAAACAATTTCATTTAAACCTAACAGCAAGGCTCTGAAGTAGTCTGGGAGACTCGCTGTAAACATGGTCCCACTTCTCCACTCCTTCCTGTATCCACGCTCTGTGTCATGTGACTTCTCCCATCAGGATGTGGAGTTGATATTTCATCACTTGACTTGGGGCAGATATTTCGACTTTCAGCCAAAGATGTGCAACAGAGATGATGCTGTGGCAATTCTAAGCCTAGGCCTCCAGAGTCCCTGCACACTCATTTTCTTGCAATCCAGCCACTTTCATGAGAACAAGCCGGGGAACAAGAACAAGAACATCCTCCTGGAGGATGAGGGACCACTTGGAGAAGAGCCATCCCAGCCAAAGCCACCCTAAGCCAGCCAACACTGCACCTGACCACAGACATAAGTGATCCAAGATCAGCCAGGCCAGGCCCAGATCAGCAAAACCACCCGGTAGACCTTAGATTCAAGAGAAATATTATATGGATGTCATTTTTAACTGCTAAGTTTGGGGATAGTTTGCTATACTGAATCGCTATGGCAATATATTAACTGGAAGCGGGTGAGTAGTACTGTGGTTGCCAAACTCAACCTGAGAAAGGAGAAACTTTCCTGTCACAGACTGAATATGTACCCCCCCTCCCACCCCTCACCCCCCTACCCTGAACTCGTGTTGAAACCCTTACCCCCTCTGTGCTGCTATTTGGAACTGGGGCCTTTGGAAGGTAATTAGCATGAGATGATGTCATGAGGGCAGGGCCCTAGTCTGGTGGGATTATTGCCTTTATGAGAAGAAATAATAGAGCTCACTCTCTCGCGCTCTCTTTCTCTCTCCCCTCTCTCTCTCTCTCCTCACTCTTCCTCTGCCAGGAGAGCACACAGCGAGAAGGCGGCTGCCTGCAAGGCAGAAAGAGGGCTTTCACTAGAATCCAACCATGCTTGCACCCTGACCTAGGACTTGCGGCTTCCAGAACTGCGAGAAAATTAATTTCTGATGTTTAAGCCCCAATTTGTTATGGCAGCCAGAGGAGATTAAGGCAAGATCTCACAGCTAGTAGGTAACAGAGTGAGAACCCAAAGCCTGTGCCCTTGAAAAACAGTTCATGGCTTCCTACCCAGCCTCGGGGCTGTGACCGGAGCAGATGGACTCTGCTTCCAGGGAATTCATCAGCCACATCCAGTGGGCTGCCCTCTGTCCTGAGCCATCCTGGAATCCTAAATGTTGAGGCACATGGAATTTCAAAGCTGGAAACAGATTTGGAGGGCTTTAACTCCAACTCCCCGGTGACATAGATGATGCTGCTGAAAACCAGACGATCCAAATGAATTGTCCAAGGTCAGACTACATATAATGGCAAAGAAAAGACTGGAGTAAAGGTCTCCTAGCCCCCAGGGAAGTGCTCATTGGTCCACACAGGGCTGCTCTGTCTCTCCAAGCATAATAAGAGCAAGAAAGGGTTGTCCTTTGGCAAGTCTCCTCTTGCTCCCCACCCCAGCGCCCCAAGGGTCCCAGTCTTGAGTTCCAGGAACCAAACCTCCTAGGAACTGCTTATGAATTCCTATCTCATCTTCCCCCTTCCCCAAGCCCTTCTCCACAAATCAGCCTGCTAAGTCACACAGCCAACACAGCATGGGCAGATGGTAGGGCCTGGGTTCCTAGCGGACAGGAGGCTGCTTCAGCCCACCAGCATCATAAAGGCAGCAGCAGCGTATGCCCATGTAGGAGCCCCTAGGTCACCCTTAGAGCTTCTCCAAGGCCACACAAGGATCTTGTAGCAGAGGCTATAGCTTATGGAGGAGGTTTGGCTGTTGCCATGCATATGGTGGCCAGGCAGCTACTTCTAAGAGCTTGCACACCACACAGTAATCAGGAGCCCCTAGGGCTGGGGCCCATCTGCTATGCAAAGACAGAGCCTCATTTCAGATGCCACAAAGCATCAAGGACGCTGTGTGCCTCCCTTGGAGCTGGAGCACTGCCCCGGCCTTTAGGTTGTGGTGAAACTCGTAGGGAAGATGGAGTTCGTTCAGTACACAGGCAAAGGGCTGCAGTCTCTGGGGCTCTGGGGACCTCTGAGGAACACGGCATGGTTGTGGCCCTCGAGGAAGCCTCAGTCAAATAGTGGGTGCCCTACAGAGGTTTATACAGTTGCAGGAGTGCAGAGAAGATAATGACTCTGGTCTGGAGGGAGAGAGGACAGGAAGGCCTTAAAGAAAGCTTTTCAGAGGACAGGACCTTTGAACTGGGCCTTCAAGAAGCTCTTTCCCATGATCACTTCTCTGGAGGTTGCCCAGAAGTCACCTAGGATTCAAGTCAGGAATGAAGCAGATGAGAACTCTGACTCCTGTGTTACCTCCTAGACGTGCCATGCTCTCCAGCATCTGAGCTCACCTTCTTCTGCAATGGCCAACAAGATGGCTGAGATCCCCATCCTACTTACTGTTGCTATACTGCTTAAAAGCAAGCCACGGCTTCCCTTTTTTCTTCAATGAAGATTATAGCCCTCCATATGGTCTACAAGATCCTGCAGGCTTGCCCTCGCCCTCTTCATCAGCCTTTTTGCCTGTTCACTCTTGCCCTCCCTCACTGGGCTCCAGGCACCCTGGCTTTCCTTCAGCCCCGAGGCACGTCCCACCCACACAGGCCTTGGCACACGCGCTGCTTCCCCCGAGTTTAGGTATCATCTCAAGGGTCACTTCATAGGGGAGTCTTCCTTGGCCCTTTAGTTTAGGTCAGTATCCTCAGACTTACTCTCTCATAGAACCACATCCCTTTCACGGTGCTTTAATGCATCTTGAAGTTATATTCCTGTTGACGTAATTTTTTAGTTAACATCTGTCCTGCCCACTAGTCAGGAAACCCCATGAGAGTAGAAATCGTGTCTGCTTTTGCTTACACTTGTACGCTCAATATCTAACAGTGCCAGGAACATGGTATACACTCAACAAATACCTGTTGACTGAATGGATAGATGAATGAGGATTGCAAGAATTCTAACTGGGAGTTTTGCTCTGGGGAATGGAGGATCCATGGTGTCTTAGGTTGGGTGTCCCCAGACACAGATCCTGGGACAAAAATGTGAGTGCAAGTCAGTTTATTTAGGGAGTGAAACCAGGAAGAATTGATCTAGGAGTGGGGGAGATAGGGAAAGAAGAAAGAAGAAAGGAGGGAAGGTAGGAAGGAAGAAAGGAAAAAGGGACGGAGGGAGGGAGGAAGCACCAGGGTGTGTACGGGAGATCCCTGGACTAGATGGCTGGGGGGGACGGGGGAGGGAGGAAGGGAGAAGGAGAGGCTGGATGCTCACCTGTGTGCATGACAGGACAGGTAAGAGAAAGCGAGGAACCAGCTCATTGCTGCTTGATTTGTGGTGACTCCAGTCCCAGGTTGTAGCCACGCTGATACGGGAGTTATCGGGTCCAACCTCCCTGTTGCACTACCACTGGTTTCCTGTTAGCACACAATTTCAGCTCCTCCAGGACAAGAATCTTTTTAGGTAAGTCTCAGGCCCTACCGGTGGCTACATGTAATATCAAAACTGGCTGATTACACTGAAAGGTCCAACTCATTCCCTCCAAAGGAAGAAGTGGCACCTTATATGGAGACCGTGACCCACAGCTGGAGGCTCCAACGGCCACCTGCCTCAATTTCCTGAGCCCATCATATTTATGCAAAATGACAGAAACCAACGTCTGCCAGAGGGTGTTCGAGACCCAGAAAGCAAGTCAAGATTTTATGACTAGCACTTCTCCTCCATCAAACTTCTTTTTTTTTTTTTGGTACGCGGGCCTCTCACTGTTGTGGCCTCTCCCGTTGCAGAGCACAGGCTCCGGACGCACAGGCTCAGCAGCCATGGCTCACGGGCCCAGCCGCTCGGCGGCATGTGGGATCTTCCCGGACCAGGGCACGAACCCACGTCCCCTGCATCAGCAGGTGGACTCTCAACCGCTGCGCCACCAGGGAAGCCCCATCAAACTTCTTAATCTGCAAGCACCACACCCTCAGTCCAATGCCCAGCCAATGCTGTCGTGAGCACCTGCTGTGTGTATGGTACCACGCTGAGCACTGGGAACACAGCTGTGAAGGCAGCTGAGGTCCCTGCCCTTGAGGAGGTTATAATCCAGGGGAGGAGACATGCATCCATCAACCAACCACCCAAATGCATGTTCAATTACAACCTGGGAAGGAAAGGTACTCAGCTCTAGGAGAGCATAACACGGGGTGTGAGGGGACTGACCTCATCTAGAGGCCAAGGACACCTCCCTGAGAAAAGGACAGAGACGGATGTAGGAGTTAATGAGAAGAAGGAACAGGCAGGGGGAAAGCATGCACAGCAGAGGGAACAGCATGTGCAAAGCCCTTTGCTGGGTGGATCAGGACCACGTGGATGGGTGGATGCTGAAGGCAGGTGTGGTCTGAGATAAGGCAGGCAGAGGAGGCAGGTGTGGCCATCCAGGTCCTGAGGCCCACTGTGCAGCATAATGTCAAGGGGCTCCGCTTCCAGAGGACCTGACAACATCACGGGTGAGAGAGACCTGCCGGTCACACCCTAAAAGAGAGGTGGGAAAGATGCAGTGGGAGTCTGACAAGAAGCAAAAGAATTGGCCTTTCCTAAGCACCTCCTATTCTTCAGGCATTGTGCCATATGCAAGGGTTTCACTTAGGAAATCCTTAGATTCATTCATTCATTCAGTTCAACAAACAGCTATAGAGACACAGCTACTCTTTAGGACCAAGTAAACAGCAAGGGTAATTTTTACCAAAATCATCCTACAACAAAAGAGTGAGTGTACTTACACTCAAATCCCTGACAAACCCTCTCCTATTAAAGGGCAACGCTCTCATTGACTTTATTTTAACCAACAAAGTACCATTTGGGGAAAAGACATTAGCCTGAAATGACCTCAGTCAATGCTAGTTTGGGATGCTTATGAGACGTTTCCTGACGGAACTGTTAAGAAAGGAGGCAAAGCTATTTAACACCTATTTAATAATTATTCCTGCGTATGACCTTAGAATTGCAAGCTGGGGATGTTATTCTAAACGAGCCTTTTACAAATCACTTTAAAAAGCAATACCATGAGTAGTCACACTGCGGAGAGCATGAATATACCTACAGAACAAAAGGAAAAAACACTCCCCTAATATTATGCAAATAAGTGCAGGTGGCTTGGGATGAAGTCTCCAGTGACTGTAGTTTATACAGATCCACAAAATACTGGACCTCAAACAACTCCGATGGAAGTGGAGATTTTGTGCCCTGAAAACTAGGTTAGTCGCTGCCTATCGTGGCTCAGGCAACGAAAGAAGCACGGCTGCCAAAGAAGAGGCCTTGAATAAAATTGCTCCATGAAATGCAAGAGAGGGAAGAAAGCAGTATTTCTAAATTATCATACTATTTTACATAACATGTGAGTTTAAATATGTACGTGCCACTAAATTAATAAATCCAGTGCTATAAATAGACATCTGACTCTTTCATCTACCTCCCAAAGAGTTTATATGTTCAACTTCAAGTTGACCCTCTCCCCTAAATATAGGATCTTCCCCCTGGGAAGCAAAAAGCACTTTCTTTGGGGAGCTATTTTGTATTCCAGCGTTTATAGGAACTACCTATAGGGGGCAGAGTGGAAGCTTGCCCAATTCTACCCACCAGACAGAAATGGCCTGACCCCGCCAGCCAGAGCACTCCATACACGTACCCAAACTTTGCAGATAACGCACCCGTTTTATTGATGAGGGCTCAGATCTGGAGAGGCCCTGGAGGCTGATTAGCTCATGAACACAGGCAAAAGGGCAAACTAGGACTGCAGCTGGACCTTCCCGACTCTGAAATCTTGTCGCCTAAATGATTCTCATGTCCCTAGGTGTCAGACTCACCACCACAGCAGGGCCCTGGCCTCAGCAACCCGCCTTCCTGTTTTGGCTCAGGAGTTCAGGGTTAGCAGAACCCCCCGCTGCGGTTTCCATCCCCCTACCACCACCCGAAGGCATGGCACCCAGACAAGGTTCAAGACCCCCAGCCCCCAGGTCACAGGCAACTGCCCCACGTCTGGCAGCCCCTTCAGTTCCTTGGGCTCTCCATGGGCTGACATGCGAATCTGTCCCCCATCCACTGGCAGCTCCTTCCTTTACAGATGCCAAAGCCCTCTGCACAGCCACCTGATAAGAGCTGGGAAGGGAGTGAGCTGAGCACTCACCTCCAGCCCCCAGGAGATCAGTGGACTTAGAACTGCACCCTTCCCAAAGCCCCCGAGGGAGGGGCAGAGAAGCCCCTCACTCTGCAGGGCCCCCCCCCATCTCCCCTGATGCCGGCACCGTCCTTCCTGTGGCTTCATGCCCCCTGGCCTGTGTGGTACTGGGTCATCCTGGTGCCGGCTGCTCCCTCCTCTCCCTGCCCCCTCCTGAAAGTGGACTCTAAGGGCCTCATTCACGGCCTGCCAGAGTTTGGGACGCTCCATTCTTTTTTTTTTTTTTTTTTTTTTTTTTGCGGTACACAGGCCTCTCACCGTTGTGGCCTCTCCCATTGCGGAGCACAGGCTCTGGACGCACAGGCTCAGTGGCCATGGTTCACGGGTCCAGCCGCTCCGTGGCATGTGGGATCTTCCCGGACCGGGGCACGAACCCGTGTTCCCTGCATCGGCAGGCAGACTCTCAACCACTGCGCCACCAGGGAAGCCCCAGGACTCTCCATTCTTAATGCCTGAGGGCATCTTCACTATGTACAGGTCCCAAAGGCAGCTCATGAGAACCAAACACTAACAACCACTTCCCCCATGAGTTAGGTCCATTCAGCAGCAGGGCCAGGCTAAGCATCCCCCAGGCAAGCAGCCCAGGTGATGCCTCTGACTCTCTCCTTTCCCTGTTCCCTTCTGCAGGAAGGACACCCCATCCTAGGATCGCTTCTGCTGGGGACTTCTTTTCTGTCCTGAAAGCAGCCACCTCACATTTGACACCAGCCTTCTAAATGGTGGCCCTGCCAGCTGGCTCTCCCCCTCCAATCTGTCCTGCTCCTGTTGCCAGATTCATATTCCTCAAAGCCCAGCCAGGGGTTCATTAGATGCCGACAGGGCCTCCTGCCACTTAGCAAGGAGGGCAAAGCCTTCCCTTGTCATTCCAGATGGTCACTGGTCCCCTCAGGCCCCTCATGACCATCATCTAGGACCTCCCTGCCTCCCATGGTCCCCGCCTGCTTCTGTCGCTCATGCCACCTTCAAAGTGCCATCAGCGCTGCATTTAAAACCTGGTACTGCTGCCACCCCTCAGGCCCAGCCAAGGCCCCTCCTCCAGAATCTGTCCCTAAGGGCTCCCATTCCTCAAGTGCAAGATGCTCGCCCTCCCTTCCCTATAGCATCATGGCATCAGGGAGAGCTTCCAGCAGGCCGAGCCACAACCCTGGCTCTTCCACATGCTGCAGTGAGCTAGTCAACTTTTCTCTCTAGTTCCTCCATCTGTACAATGAGGGGCTATTAACATTCTAGTTCAGGGAGGATGAAGTTTTGTTGTGCTTTTCACCTGAGCCACCCAGCCCCTGGGTGAACTAGATAACGGAGAACACAGAGGTGGATGTGAAACACCATGACAGAAACCTGAGAAAGACCACAGGGACCAACAAATGCTTCCTGAAGTTCTACTACGGTGCCCAGACTCTAAAGAGGTTATTTCAAAACTGGACAAGTTTCACTTTCAGATTTTTCATCATTAGTGTATAGAAATGCCAGAGATTTCTGTGCATTAATCTTGTATCCTGCTACTTTACCAAATTCATTGATTAGCTCTAGTAGTTTTCTGGTAGCATCTTTAGGATTCTCTATGTAGAGTATCATGTCGTCTGCAAACAGTGACAACTTTACTTCTTCTTTTCCGATTTGGATTCCTTTTATTTCTTTTTCTTCTATAATTGCTGTGGCTAGAACTTCCAAAACTATGTTGAATAAGAGCAGTGAGAGTGGGCGACCTTGCCTTGTTCCTGATCTTACTGGAAATGGTTTCAGTTTTTCACCATTGAGGACAATGTTGGCTGTGGGTTTGTCATATATGGCCTTTATTATGTTGAGGAAAGTTCCCTCTATGCCTACTTTCTGCAGGGTTTTTATCATAAATGGGTGTTGAATTTTGTCAAAAAACACTCCCATTTACCACTGCAACAAAAAGAATAAAATATCTAGGAATAAACCTACCTAAGGAGACTTAAAAGACCTGTATGTAGAAAATTATAAGATACTGATGAAAGAAATTAAAGATGATACAAATAGATGGAGAGAGATATACCACGTTCTTGGATTAGAAGAATCAATATTGTGAAAATGACTCTACTACCCAAAGCAATCTACAGATTCAATGCAATCCCTATCAAACTACCACTGGCATTTTTCACAGAACTAGAACAAAACATTTCACAATTTGTATGGAAACACAAAAGACCCCGAATAGCCAAAGCAATCTTGAGAACAAAAAATGGAGCTGGAGGAAGCAGGCTCCCTGACTTCAGATTATACTACAAAGCTATAGTAATCAAGACAGTATGGTACTGGCACAAAAACAGAAATATAGATCAATGGAACAGGATAGAAAGCCCAGAGATAAACCCATGCACATATGGTCACCTTATCTTTGATAAAGGAGGCAAGAATATACAGTGGAGAAAGACAGCCTCTTCAATAAGTAGTGCTGGGAAAACGGGGCAGGTACATGTAAAAGTATGAAATTAGAACACTCCCTAACACCACACACAAAAATAAACTCAAAATGGATTAAAGACCTAAATGTAAGGCCAGACACTATCAAACTCTAAGAGGAAAACATAGGCAGAACACTCTATGACATACATCACAACAAGATCCTTTTTGACCCACCTCCTAGAGAAAGGGAAATAAAAACAAAAATAAACACATGGGACCTAATGAAACTTAAAAGCTTTTGCACAGCAAAG
This sequence comes from Aethalodelphis obliquidens, assembly GCF_003676395.1. Lineage (NCBI taxonomy): Eukaryota > Metazoa > Chordata > Mammalia > Artiodactyla > Delphinidae > Aethalodelphis > Aethalodelphis obliquidens. The sequence goes on along the minus strand of NW_020837981.1, from coordinate 1,280,806 downwards.
GGAACCATAAGCAAGATGAAAACACAACCCTCAGAATGGGAGACAATATTTGCAAATGAAGCAACTGACAAAGGATTAATCTCCAAAATTTACAAGCAGCCCATGCAGCTCAATAACAAAAAAACAAACAACCCAATCCAAAAATGGGCAGAAGACCTAAATAGACATTTCTCCAAAGAAGATATACAGACTGCCAACAAACACATGAAAGAATGCTCAACATCATTAATCATTAGAGAAATGCAAATCAAAACTACAATGACATATCATCTCACACCAGTCAGAATGGCCATCGTCAAAAAAGCTACAAACAATAAATGCTGGAGAGGGTGTGGAGAAAAGGGAACCGTCTTGCACTGTTGGTGGGAATGTAAATTAATACAGCCCCTATGGAGAACAGTACGGAGATTCCTTATATAACTAAAAATAGAACTACCATACGACCCAGCAATCCCACTACTGGGCATATACCCTGAGAAAACCATAATTCAAAAAGAGTCATGTACCACAATGTTCATTGCAGCTCTATTTACAATAGCCAGGACATGGTAGCAACCCAAGTGTCCATCGACAGATGAATGGATAAAGAAGATGTGGCACACATATACAATGGAATATTACTTGGCCATAAAAAAAAACGAAAGTGAGTTATTTGTAGTGAGGTGGATAGACGTAGAGTCTGTCATACAGAGTGAAGTAAGTCAGAAGGAGAAAAACAAATACCGTATGCTAACACATATATATGGAATCTAAGAAAAAAATGTCATGAAGAACCTAGGGGTAAGACGGGAATAAAGTCACAGACCTACTAGAGCATGGACTTGAGGATATGGGGAGGGGGAAGCGTAAGCTGTGACAAAGTGAGAGAGTGGCATGGACATATATACACTACCAAACGTAAAATAGATAGCTAGTGGGAAGCAGCCGCATAGCACAGGGAGATCAGCTAGGTGGTTTGTGACCACTTAGAGAGGTGGGATAGGGAGGGTGGGAGGGAGGGAGATGCAAAAGTGAAGAGATATGGGAACATTTGTATATGTATAACTGATTCACTTTGTTATAAAGCAGAAACTAACACACCATTGTAAAGCAATTATACTCCAATAAAGATGTTAAAAAAAACCCAAAAAACAGTGTTGGGGGCTTCCCTGGTGGTGCAGTGGTTGAGAGTCCGCCGGCCGACGCAGGGGACACGGGTTCGTGCCCCGGTCCGGGAAGATCCCACATGCCGCGGAGCGGCTGGGCCCGCGAGCCATGGCCACTGAGCCTGCGCGTCCGGAGCCTGTGCTCCGCAACGGGAGAGGCCACAGCAGTGACAGGCCCGCGTACCGCAAAAAAACAAAACAAAACAAAAAAACGTGTTGGATTCAAAGATGCCACCTTGCAAAACTGGACAAGTGTGCAACGATGTAATGTACAGCTTATCCTCAGTATCATGTTTTCATAAAAATGATTTAGAAAAGCATCCAACAGTACTAGACTGGTTAAATCAATTACAAGTGTCCAATAATTTATTTAGCCGGTCCTCTATGGTAAGAAATACCTTGCAGGTCTTAGAAATGAAAATATAAATGAGTATATATGTATAACATTTCCATGCTATATTGTGAAGTGATCAGATTAAAAAAGAAAAAGTATTAACCATTCCATGATTCTAAAATGCAGGGTATAGCTTGCATAGAGTAAAATCTAGAACAGGGGTCAGCAAACTACAATTTGTGGGCCTGTTTTTATAAGTAAAGTTTTATTAGAAAACAACCCACATTCATTTATTTATGAATTTTCTGTGGCTACTTTCAGGCTACAAGGGTAAAGTTGAATAGTTTTGACAGAGACCATATGTGCTGCAACAATATTTACTATGGTCCTTTAAGAAAGAGTTTGTTAAGCCTGGTCTAGAAGAATAGATATCAGATGTTAATATCAAAATGTTAATGATGTTTATTTTCAAGGTAGTAGGAAGTTGGGTAATTTTAATTTTGTTTTCTTTATGCCTAGCTACATATTTACATTTTTTCTACCATGATAATGTACAATCTTCTAAAAAGCACATAATTTATAAAAATAATCTATTGGCATATTTACATTAAAAATAATTTCATTAATGCTCACAGTGATTTTCCCCATTTTACACCTGAGGAACCAAGTCTGAGAAAGTTCTAGCAATGTGTCCAAAGTCACACAGCAAGTGGTACATGTGAGACCCCAGCCTGGGTCTGTCTGACACAAAGACCTTCTCGAGACCTCAGTGGAAGGAAGGTTCCCAGGCTCCTTTCCTGAGAAGACAGGGACAGAGGGCCCCTCGCCAAGGAGAGGCACCACCATAACCCACGGCCCCTCCTCCCTGCCTGGACGGGAAGCATGGCACCGAGGAGTGAGGCATCAGAGCTCTGCATGTGGTCACTGAGTCCACAGTTCCCACCTCAGCCTGCTGGGCCAGCTGTAATGCGTACCAATCTATCCCAGGACACAGAAGAACCGAGGTCAGCAAGCAAATCTGGCCAGGCTGGGGTCAGAGACCAGATCAAAACCTTCCCTGCCTGCTTCCCACCGACTCCTTCACCTCCCCCTCGCCATCCACGGGCGTCCACTCTATGCTCTAGCCAATTAGAAGGCTTTGCACTTCTCCACTCAGGGTGTTTTGTGCTTCTGAGTAATACACACGTGAGGTTGGTTCCCTTTGCGTGCAAAGTCCTTTCCCTCCCCAGCCACCTGACAAATTCCTATTCATTCTTTAAAAAGAAAGATCACAAACTAAAAACTCCCTGGCCACATGAAGGCAGCAGATGTGTTTTCTCAGACCAATGTGGCCTTATAAAAATAAAGACATTTGATATAAAAATTTTTTGAGATTCCCAGTCTTTCCAGACCAAGCGGAGAACGTAGTAACATGCATCCCACATTCCCAAACGGCAACCACAGGCTGTGGCTGAGTAGCAGCTGTTTTCTTTTCATGGGGTACATGCTTCTCGGCCAGCCAGGGACCCCACCATGCCACCACCCAGTCTCCCCTGCTGGCCTCTGTAGGCATCTATCTAGGACTGCAATTCCTGCATTAGATGCTCTAGCACTGTGCTTCTCAAAGTGTGCTCCTCGGCCCAGCAGCATCAGCATTACCTGGAAACTTGTTAGAAATGCCAATTCTAGGGCCCCATCCTAGACCTACTAAATCAGAAACACCAGGTATGGGGCCCAGAAATCTGTGTACTACCAAGCCTTCTGGGAGAGTCTGATGACCGCTCGAATGTGAGACTCTCTGCTCTAGCACTGTGGGATCTCACCCAAGCAGCCGGCCAGCATTCTCTACCCCCGACCTCCACCCTTCTATCCTCAGTTCCAGCAAAGTTCAGTCCTGTGCCAGCTCCTAACCACACTCATTACCCTTCTGTTGCATGCACTCCCCTGCCCTGTGGCCCCGGGCTGTTTACCTGTCTGTCTTCGTACCCACTGAGATCCTCTTGAGCAAGGGCTATTTTTGATCCCTCCCTCCCCAGCACCTAGCATAGAGCCAGGTCCCCAGTCAGGGACTCAGGGGCTTCTACAGCAGTGAAGCAACTCACTTGGTGACCATTTATGTCCCCCTAATTTGTTGAAGCAAGAGTGACCGTGAGGCAGCCTCAGCCCTCCTCTGACATGAGAAGGATGTCAAGCATCAAATGCTGGCATCTCCAGGAGAAGCAATATTTCAGCAGAGATGAAGTAACTCCTATTCACAGCATCTGTTAATCACTCAAGATCCTTCTAGATGCGAGGGGCTACAGAATGAAAGGTGTTATTAATGAAACCGTACAGACTAGGAGGCAGTTCTGAATAGCAGCCCTCCTTCCTAACAATGCCTTCCACTGCAAGTTAACCCCCTCCCATTATTTTAAATTCTTCAAGCGCTGGAGAAGTCATGTAGGTTGTTTTCCCGAATAGTCACTTCACTGACAAGCATTTTCTAATTGACAGAACATTCTGAAAAGACAGATTAAAGAGGAGGGAGACAAATACTAAGATGGTGCAATTTCCCACACACAGCAGGAGGCTAAGTTGACTGAAATGTAGGATTTGGAAGAAAAGTTATTCATCAAACCCCTCAACCCTGCAGCCCCCTCCCAGAGAGAAGATTTCAGAGATGTTCCTCCATGGGGAGCTCTGATGCAAAGACGTGCCCAGAGGGGCCACAGGCCTCTCACAAGCTCAAACCCAAGCCGAGAATCCAATGGCAATGATGAAAATTGTTACTAATAGTTGAGCAGCCAATATGTGTCTGGAACTTTCCAATAGGCTGTATGCCAAGAGGGGTTATACTTATCATCCCTGAAAGGATAATAGATAATGGATTTATCCCCATTTTCTAAAAGAGGAGACTGAGGAACACACTCAAGTTCACAACTTGTAAGTGGCAGAGCTGAGGTCAAATCCAAGTTTGCTTAACTCAGGAAGCTCTGTGCGTTCTTTCCTGTCATGGGGCCACCTCTACTCCTTTAAGGACACGTGCGACGGCGTGACTGCAGACTGGCAATGGGCTCAGGTGGCAAACACCCTGAGCCACAGCCCAGACCCCACGGGGGCTGCCCTTAGGCACAAGCTCCCCATAGGTACAAGCAGGGCCTGGGGCTCTCTGTGGGCTGTTACCCCTGCCCAGGTGCCCCTGGTGCTGCAGAGTCTCGGGACAGCGCTAACCTATCAATCACCTTTCTTCTAATATTCACATGGAGCTGATGGATCTCCCCCTGATGGCCCTCAAACCATGCATGCTTTGAACAGCTAATGAGCCATGCAGGACGGCTAGCACTGTAATATTTTCAAATTTCCCAGAGTGCGATAACGCCACAGACAAGGGAGTATATACACTGAGCCATCCCTAGCACTTGATAAGGTATTAATAAACCTTCACAAATGCTGATTAGAGGCGCTCCAGCGGCACAGAGCCGCTGTGCTACACACACGATGGAGGGTTGGCCAGGTAAGCCCGGGGAGCTTCTCAATTTGGAAGTGGTCCCAAGTCAGCAGCAGGAAGCATCTCCCATGCCTGAGAGCTGCCCGGCAGGTAGGGCTTCCCCGTGGAGTCAAGCCTGAGTTCAGTGCCCGGGGACAGCGTGGGCAGGAAGTGCTTCACAGACCGCACCCCACAAGGCTGGAGAAGTTGACACACATCCCTCCTGCCCTGGATAATCTCTAGGTATCAGGCATGTAGGAATGAAGTCAAAACTTTCTCCAACATACTTACCTTTGTAGCTGGTATAAAAACTCTTGAGATAAGAGGTTTCAAAATGGTCAAGGGGAATGTAGTAGGTGTTGCTGGTTCCCCCACCCAGATCCCTTCTACCAGCTGGTGTACCCAGTGGCTGTGCCTGCGGACTCTGCCTCACCCAGAAATGCCTGGGAGGTCACCTCCCCATCTCTGCAGGTGGCCTGCAGCCAGCTAATAAATGACTGTGATGGGACATCCAAGTCCAGCCCTTTTGCCTCAAGTTGGTATAGCCTCGTGGTACAATTCCCACTCCTTTGGGGATCAGGCTGAGGCCAGACGTCAGCTTTACCGAGCTTCTTCCCCTGCCCTATCGTGCTTCCTTCACACCCTGAAGGACCTCACCTGAGAGCTGCCCCGGGATACATCACCCATGCAATGCCAGGCTCTGCTTCCAAGGAACCAGACTTAAGCAGGAGGAAAGAAGATGGGTGAGAGCTACTAATGTTTGAGCACCGTTAAGTGCAGGGCACTATTAGACATTTCCACACTGTTTCACTAACTTTCCTCAGTAAACTTGTGAGGTATGGAATCATGGCACCATTCACAGGTAAGAAAATTGAGGCTCTGAATGGGAAGGTGACCTGGCCAAGGTCACACGAAGCCTAAATGGCAAAGGCAAGATGTGACCCCGGACTGGTTGATGCTAAAAACAAAGCAAGTCTGTTTCCATGACACCACGTTGCTTCCCCCTGTTTACCACATGTGGCATCAGAAGGAGGGAACAGAGCTTAATAAAGATAGAGATATGAAAAGACACATAAGGCTGAAAGCTGACAGACCAGCAGGAAGAAAGAAAACCTCCCCACACTGAGCTGAGGGGCTCAAATCACCACTCTGTAAGCGCCTGTCACCCCCAGCAGAGCCTACACTATTGGCTGGCAAGAAACTAATCTCCTGCCACCTCTCTGCTTCCCAGTTGTAAAGCATATTCTACATTTTAATTTAGGATGTCTATTTCACTGGCCAATAGATTGAGACAAATGTTCCTTTGGGCTCCAGCCTACAGGAGCTCACAATTTCCACAGAGGTAAAGGCGGCTCCTGCCAGCAACAGTGCCTTCTGATATGGTCACACATACTCCAGCTAAATTAAAGCATGCTCTGTGATGAGCATCTCTGGAGAGGTAACCTGCTCAGATGGTGCCACCCAAGGACACTGTCATTCCTAAGAAGGCAGGGAGCCTAACTCCAAGCAACAGTGCGATGCCACCCCTGTAAGGTATTAATTCCTGTCCCAGTGATCTCAGAGCCGACAGGCAGCAGGCGTCAGGTGTTGCGGGAAGCCTCTTTCTCACCGTGTCACCTTTCTGCATCCACAGACCCCCTCCCTAGTGTCCAGCAAGTCCTGGTTCCCATGGCCACAGTCAGAAACTCCAATCTGGTCTGCAGCCGTTTTGCCTCTGGCTTGATTTGATCTAACAATTTCCTGAGGATGCCGTGGCGAGGGGGAGTGTATGTGCACAACTGGGGAAGTTTGGGTGGTGGAGGATCAGGGGAGGGGCAAAGGCTGGAGTGTGTACGTGTTTATGTACTTGTGGCTCCCAAATGAGAGCTATAGGCGGGAGGTGGCTCCGCCCACGTGGCCAGGTTTGCAGCCACGCCTGCCGCTGTAGACACAGTCACGGCTGGCGAGTACACTCAGCCTAGATATGGGCAGAATTCTAAGTAGGCCCTAGCTTTCGGGGAGCAGGTACTGCTCCAGACCACAAAGCCAGGCCTTTGAGAGTGCTACAAGTGAGAGCACTTCCCTCCCTGACATCCTCAACAGCCAAAAGGTTTCATCAGTTGGACCAGACTCTCATTTCCCATTTTCAGTGGGAAAAATGCCCAGGAAATTATGAAGCAAGCAAGCCCCGCAGCATCTTCATTTCCTGTCGGCCAGAGCACTCCTCTACACCTCACCTGAGATCTGATGGAGCAGTGAGGGCACTGGATGGATAAGAGGAGTGAACCACTTGCTCTGGAACATGGAGAAACAGGGACACCCAAGAGGAAACTCCTAAGTCTCTGTGGGGTTTGATATGATATCTGCTCTCAGCTTTGGAGCTAGTGGGACCATCTTTCAGAAGGTTTGTGGAATGGAAATCCAGTCATGAGCCCAAGGAACACCAGATGCACCCCATGCTTATCTCCTTATTGTTTCCCCTCAGAGTTCACCTAAGTTTGGGGATGCTCAATAATTCTCTCTTGGGTGGGCTAACCATAGGAGTAACAAGCATCCAGGCTTGGAAGAAAGCACTGGGGTGGAGAGGGTGGGGGTGGTCAGTGCCAGCATCTCCCGGAGCAGCAGAAAACAAACATGAACCCCTGGCGGGAGCAGAGCTGCACTTCATGGTTCACACGCTTTACCCGGCCCCACCTCTACAAGAGAGTCTCCTTCCAGACCCAAATCTTTCACGAGGGAAGTTGTTCCTCCCAGCACAGCCCTTGGAGTCTTCTGCTCCAATTAGGGTAATTGTTTCAAACTCTGGTCTGGCCAGGCTCCCCATCCTACCTGCTCCCACAGTCCGCCAAAGACCCTCGCCAGGAGCCCTCACCCCCATCGTGTCTGGACGGGAACAAGGTAAAGGAAACCCCCAAAGATGCTCGAGCTCCCTTTTCTCCACAGTGGACACTGAGAAGTTTCCATCAGCCTTCTCAGAACCCCCAGAGCAGCAAGGAAAAAAGGCAACTCCAGTGACATGACCCCTTCCTGCACCCATGCCTCTACCCGCCCACTCATTTGTGCACTGAGTGACGGCTCATCAAACATTCATTGACTGTGCCAGGCCCCGAACGAGGCACTGATAATATAGAAATGAAGAGAATTCATCAGATTTTGTTCTTATCTTGGAGGAGCTCTCAGGTTAATAGAGGGGACCCCATAATGAAGGAAGTGTCTGGGAAGGGCTGAGAACCACCACATGCCCCTCCCTGTTCACCTAAAGCATCACCCAGGCACCAGCATCCCCAGGGACCAATTTCTGCACCTTGCCCCTCCATTCTAAGCTGGGAGGTTGCAGGCGAAGTTGAAAACCCAAGGTGGCCTCTAGGTGTGCGGCCCTCAGTTTATCTACTTCACATAGTGAGTCAACTTGTGTGAATGTCTGAGATCGCTTGGCCTGATTTTGACATGTGCACGAGAAGAACGGCTTAGGAATAAACTCAAGTGGAGTATCTTCGCTGCAGGCCCATGCAAGCACAGCTGGCCCAGGCCCAGCCTGTTCTGAGCAACATCCTCCCTGAGAGAGTAGAGCCACTGGCCCATTGTCCAGAAATGATAAGCAGAGTTCTAGTGTGGCTCAGAATGCCTGCCTCGCGTAAGTGCCCAGAATTCAAATGCAGTAGCTGGTGGCACATGGACTCAGGGCCCTGCTCTCCCAGCCAGGCTGTGGCAACTCAGCAACTTACTGAGGCTCAGGTCCCTCGTGCATGAAACGGGGTCCACAATATTCTCTCAGGTGTTTGGTAATGGTGAGCAAGATTCTCCAGAAATGGTAACTCAAGACAACGGCCTTGAAAAGCAACGCTTTTCTTCAAATCCAAGTCATTTCCTTACTCTAGTTTACCCCGTTCCATTAAATTCATATGCCTTGCTTTCGACTAAACAAAGACTGACACCATTCTTTTTACAGGTTATGACAAACATTTTCTGAGTACCTAGAATGTGCTGGGTTCTGAGCTACCTGTGTGCTTAGGGAGGTGGTGGGCAGCGGGGGCAAGGACCCTGCCCTTGAGGAGCTCATAGTCTACTTGGAGAGATGGAGCTATTCCTAAATGATCCAGAATGTTAATATAAGATGGTAGCTGGTGAAGAGAGGGAAGCCCAGATTTCCATGAGGGGAGCCTCCCCAGCCAGTGGGACAGGTGCTCAGGACAGCAACCTGGAGGAGACAGCACCTGAGTGAACGGTGAAGGACATGAAGGAATAGTGAGGCGAGAGGGGGTGGAAGGCGGAGGGCAGTGAGGAGGACAGGGCTACGGGTCATTTGGTGCTGCTGGCAGTGAAGGGGCAGGGAAGAGGCATGGGGGCAGTGGGAAGAGGAACAGCTGGCAGCTCTTTGTGGACCCCACAGGGGCTAAAGGATCAGGACATTACTCTGGGACACTGGAGAACTGTGGAAGGGTTGTATGCAGGGAAGTGACAAGCTAAGTTTTCTATTTTAGACTTTCAAGTTTAAGACAGTGTCTGCAACAATCCATATCTCAGCCAACTTCCCTCCAAAAAATCTATGACACTCAGACTAAGATGAAAATGGCAAACGAAGATTTACCACTAACCAAGGGCCCGATGCCAGGAGAAACTTCTGCGATTTGTAACATCTAAGTTGCTAAAAGAAGACTCATGGGCAAGACAATGCCTGGCCATGTTTCAGGCCAGTAGATTTTTTTTTTCTCAGACAGTAACAGGTATTTCCTCATGGTATCCAGAGGAATCAATAGCCGCTCTTGCTCTCTCTCTCTCTCTCTCTCTCTTTCTATTGAGTAAAGAAATACATGTCTGTCATTTCAGGAACTATACATATGTTTTAAAAATAGCACAGGTCATTAAAGACCTATAGAAGTAAAATAAGACGTAGTCATTCCAAACTCCTAAGGGAAATAACCACCTATGGAAGCCCAAACCACACATCAAACTATAAAATCAGAAGAAACAGCAAGAAAACAAAAATATAAAATAAAAGAAATAAGACCAATACATACCTTTTAGGATGACAAACAGAAATCAGTTCCCAAGCTGAGTCAAGAAATAAAATCCAACCACGTGAGGAGCCACACCTAACACAAAGCAGCTCAGATCTGACCAACACAGTGCGTTTCCTACCTTACTACTGTGTATTTTTGTTCATGTGTTTTCAACCTTCCCTTCTATCCCCTATTTTTTCATGGTCTCAGATGTCAGTCTACACCAAGAAGATATGTTCACTGCTTTGCTAGTGTAGGGGAGCGAGTGACCTACTTGCCCTCACTTCACCCACTACTACTACTACTGCATCCTGCGAAATGTACAGATTCCTGTACAGCACACCTTGTATCTACAGAATGGAGGTGAGATGGAAAGAAAGGCTACACGATGAGCCCATGTATGAGTCTGCTTGGATGTGTACAGAGTCTCTATTTTGCTAATCATTTCATTCAGAATTTATTTCACTCACTGAAATCTCTGGGGGTGTTAATGTCTCCTCCTAAATCCCTCAACAAGCAAAGATTTTTCCATTACTAGTAAGTTACAAATGGGAAATATGAATGGGCTGTTGCTCTGTGTTTATTCCTTATGCTCCAGACTCACAAAGCCACACATCTGGATACGCAGGGGAAATTCCACCAGTTAGCTGGATGTTTCCAAATACTACGGCTTTGGTATTGGGGAGATGAAAACATAGAATTTAAAAAAAACTTCATCTCACCTCTGTCCCATCTGGAACTCGTGATCTGCGGCGACTTGAGACTCCCCCTCGATGAATCGTTCCCTGCTCCCTGCAGACAGAATCACATCCTCTATTTTCTGTCTCCATGTCTCCATCTGCACAGACCTCCAGTAAAGCATGTATTGTGTGACTAGGATTGGTGATTTATGTCGGTTAAGGATGAAGAAGTCTGTCCCCACCCTGATGTGGCCAGGGGCTGAGCCGTCTCCACCTATAGATGGGGAGCTCCTATGGCCCTCTGAGGATGTATACTGGGAGATAGATGTCAGGTTGGGAGGCTGGTGAATGAATGGATGGAAAGCAGACAAATCATGGATGGGAAGAAACCTCGGCTTCAGACCCCACACACCTCTGCATGGACATTAAGTTACAAGGACAATGGCCCACCTGGCCTGGCCTGCAAGGCAAGCCCCAGGAACTTCGGTTCCTAAGCTGACCAGGAAGGTCCTTCTGAGGCTGCCCAGGGGGCTTACAGGAGCCAAAATCCTGACCCACAGCAAGCCTGGTGGCTTCAATGCCCCAGGGTTCCCTAAGACACAGATTAAAGAGGGCCCTGGCAGCGCCGGGTCAGGCACTCACCTCTCCCTTGGCAGGCCTGACCCTGAGCACCCACAGGCCATCTCCGAGGAAATGCAACAGGCCTTGATTTTCAACTTTGCAGCTAGAAGAGGGCTGCGATCACACTGCTTATCTTTTCCAAAGACCAGGAGGCAGATGACTCCAAGGATATGCTTAGCAAAGCCCTGAAACGAATTTAATAGGTCACACGTGGATCCATTCCTGCCTGGGCTTCTTGCCTCCTTCTAGTTTGCTGCTAAAATGCACAGCTGCTTCTTCACTGCAAAAAACCTGAAGTGTAAAATCTGTAAATCACAAACGTCCTCTCGCGGACGGTCAGCAGCCGGCCGCCCTGGGCACAGTTGGGAGGTGGAGCGGGTGCTCCCTGCGGCTGCAGCAGCTTCTCCACGCACCCTCTCCTGGCTCTGCTTCCCTCTCCCTCCCTCCTCTTCTCCTTATCCTGTAAAACAGGGACTCACCCTCTTTTCAAAAGTCTTTATGTTCCTTAAAGCGTTGTCTCTTGTCCTCCATCTCCCCTGAACAAGGAATAAGACACGGGATCGATGTGAGAGCAGGTGGCTCTGCCAACAACCGCGTCCCTTCCCACTATTCACGGAGCCGCGAGCACGACTCAGGGGCCCGGGCCAACTGGACGATGGGAGCTGCGCACGCGCACAAGGGCTCGGGAGCTGCGCACGCACGAGGGCTCCGGAGCCGCGCACGCACACGAGGGCTCGGGGGCCACGCACGCACACGAGGGCTCCGGAGCCACGCACGCACAAGGGCTCGGGAGCGGCAGACAGACGCCTAACCCAGCTTTCTCCACACAGCGCAAGTCCCCCACCCCCCACCCTTGCTCCCTGGGCTTTGCCGCTAGACCCCCTGCACCATTAGCCTTCTCCCAGCCCCCCAGCATCGGTGGCAGTGAGGAGAGCCTGCAAGACATTCCTCACTGATACAAACATGCCCGGAAGCCTGCCTGGACCAGGCTCTGTGTCAGGAGCTGTACGGACTCAGGGCCACCTCCAGGGGAGCCCAACAGGCGTGAGCACCGACCACTCCCAAGGCAGAGCTGCCCCCAGGGTACCACAGCCCCAGGAAACCGAGTGACAGACAAGCAGTTGTGGTTCCCTTCACATGGCACGAAGGGACTTCTGCTTCGTACTCAGTGCGCCGTGCTCCCTCACCGGGTCACAGCACACGTTTCAGAGAAGTGAGTGTGGGGACGTGGACCCTGCCGCTTCCGGGAAACCCCATTATCAGCCTCAATGACTTGGACCGAATCACAGGAACTGACTGGTGCGCCTGGTGAATCACTCAGCCCTGTTTCAGCAAATGGCCTGGATGGGGGCTGATTACCCTTTGAACACAGTTCTGGAAAGTAATTTCCAAGTCGGCCTCACTCTCTCTGAGGGAGGCTGAATGCTCCAGACGGCGGGGGGGCAAGGGCCTCCTGCGATTGGCTGGGGCTCCGCACTATTGATGATTTAATCACCCGTTTTTCTCTGGGGCTTATTCCACGGCTCAGCCAAATCAAGGGCTCGGGGCACTGGGCTGGAGGGAATAAAGGCAGTCATGAGACCAGGAAGTGAGGGAGAAAGAAGACGGGAAAGAAATCAGGGTCCACTTTATGCACAGCTGTCTCAGGCCACATCTGTTTCCTCAAAGAGGAAGGAGTGGGACAGCCCAGAGTCTGAATCCCAGCACCACCCCTGGGGGCCCGGCCTTGACCAAGCCTCTGTTCAATCTGTCTGAGCCTCTGTTTCCTCCCTTGTATATGGCGATATAGGGCACCACCATCACAGGTTGGTGTCAAGATCAAATGACTTAATGATGCAAAGTGCCCGGCACATACTGGACCCTCCATAAGCGGTCACCTCCCCCCTCAACTTAAAACTCATACAGAAAATTAACTCCTGCTCTGTTTGAAGTGTGTGTTATTTCGTTTCTGTATATTTTGGCCAATCTCCCTGGAATTGGGTGCTGGGGGCAGGCAGATGAGAAGCAAAGGAGTATGAAAGGACTGGCCAGTAAAAAGTAAACCCGAAAGGGAACAGTGTCCCAAAGTCCAAGTGAGGAAGTGTTCCGAGTACAAGGTAGTGATTGGCAGGGCCAGAGACTGTGAGAAGTAGGGTCAGATGAAGCCCAGGGAACGAGCTGGGCTTGGGTCCATGGAGGTCACTGGTGACCATATAGGAGCAGTGCTGGGATGGTGGGCATCACCTGATTGGAAAGTATCTGAGTCTGGGTCCCCAGAAGCAAACTCTGAGACAAGGACTCAAATGCAAGGGATTAGTTTGGAAGGCACAGAGGAAACCGGCAGCGAGGTAGGAAGTGATACAGGGAAGGGAAGGCAGCCAATAATGGGGTTATCAGGAAGCTTCCACATAACGGCTGGAGCTTCCTCCTGCAGGGAATGCCTGAACACAGTGTGGGCCTTGGGATCACGCCACCTGTGGAACAGGGGACAGGGTATCTATACACCAACTCCCATCCATCTTCAGTGGAGGGCTGTTCCCAGGTGTGCTAATTCCCCGGCACTTCCTGCCTGCTATGAGTGAAAGCAGAGCGTGGCCTTTGAGGTTCCAGAAAAAAACCCTGAGCACAGAGAGGCAGATGGAGGCAGATCCCACTGAAATAGGAGGGTCTGAGGAGTGTGGATCAATCACTGCCAGTGCCTGCCCCAGGGGACCTCTGCGAGAGAATGTGGGGAACATGAAGTGCAAATAGCAAGTACAGCTGACTATTTTGAAGAGTTTCTGCATAAAGGGGAGCAGAGAAATGAGGCTGGAGATGAATGGGGGGTGAAGAGAGGGTTATGCAAAGACGGGAAAAATTAAATTATAGCATATTCGAGAACTAGTGAATATGATCTGTATTAAAGGAGACATTAAACCTAAATGGGAAAAGAATCTGAAAAAGAATAGATACATATATGCAAAACTAAATCAGTTTGCTGTACACCTGAAACTAACACAACACTGTAAATCAACTATACGCCAATAAATTTTTTTAAATTTTTTAAAATGCTTGTAAAACTGAATAAAGTATTGGGAACAAGAAAAAAAAAAAGGAGACACTAAGGATGCAAGAGTTCCACTCTTGAGTAGGTGACAGGGAATGGTTTCCAGTTTCCAAGGAAAGGGGTCGCCTTTATCAGGGCCCCACAGTGTTCACACACAGCATCAGCACAGAGGCCAAGGCTCCTGGGTACCAGTGATGGAGGCTGGTGGGCGTAGCCCTGGTCCACAGATCAGCTCTGTCCTCATCGCTCCTGTCTCCTCAGTGATTTAAAAAGCAAGGTCACGATGTTTATCACAGCTTTACTGACAACTGCCAAAATGAGGAAGCAATCAAGATGTCTTTCAGTAGGTGAATGTCTAAGTAAGCTGTAGTACATCCAGACAATGGAATATTATTCAGCACTAAAGAGAAATGAGCTATCAAACCACGAAAAGACATGGAGAAACATTAAATGCATATTACTAAGTGAAAGAAGCCAATCTGAAATGGCTACATACCATATGATTCCAACGATATGACATCCCGGAAAAGGCAACACAGTGAAGACAATAGATCAGTGGTTGTCGGGGGTTAGGGGAGGAGGCGGGGCATGAACAGACAGAGCAGAGACGATGTTTAGGGGAGTGAGACTACTCTGTATGACACTATAATGGTGGACACGCATCATTATACATTTGTCCAAACCCATAATATGCAACACCAAGCATGAAACCCAGTGTCACCTATGAACTTTAGTTAATAATAATGTACCAACAGTGGCTCATCAGTTGTAACAAATGTACCCCATTACTGCAGGACATTAATAGGGGAAGTCGGGAAGGAGAGTGAGGGGTATATGGAACAAACACAATACCTTCTGCAGAACTTCTCTGTAAATCTAAATCTGCTCCGAAAAGTAAAGTCTATTAATTTTTTTAAAAGAAAAAAAAAGTCAGCCAAAAATAAGTATAGAAGAAAAAGTTTGGGAAAATTGAAGAGAGGACACTTGTGAAATATTCTTCTACAGAGTGGGAGAATGAAGGGCCTAGGGGGAGTGGCAGGAAGGGTCTATCTGAGGTGGGCAGCCAGCTACAGAGGCCAGCTTCAGCCTGGTCATGTGTTTCCCTCCAACCACATCCGACTGCCCGGGTGCAGCTGCAGGTGCAGAAGGGAGACGGAGTTGGATTTACCCAGCATGGGGTCGCAAGCACGCTTCTTGAATGTTCTCCTCTGCCCCCATTCTCATCTCTCACCTGGGCCACTGTAAGAGCCTCTCACGAGTCCTCCTCTGGTGAGACTCCATCCTCAACATGACTGCCAGAGGCAGCTTCAAAGAAAACTCACCCAAGGAAGTCACGCTCCCTCTTCACAACCTCTACTGGTGCCCAGTTGCCTACAGGACAAACACCAGGTTCCTAACACGACACACAAGGAAGCCTTTAGCCACCAGGGCCCACCCTGGCTCTCCTGCCTCTTCTCCCTATCCTCCTCCACGCCCTCTGCTCCTGCCATGCAGGGTTTCCCAAGCCATGACTCTACCTTTGCACACACCGTCCCCTCTGCTCGCTGTCCTGCCCTCTTCCTTCACTTTTATCCTGTACACCCAGCTCACATGTCCCCTCCTGTGCGGTGCTTCCTCAGCACACTTAGGGAGAGTCAAGGAAGCAGTCTGAGCTCTCACGGTTCTAGAATCCTGTTTCCATTCCCGCCTTTATGCCTGTGCCATGGAAGGGTTTGTCTGCTTTTCCGCTCCACTAGACGGAGCTTCTGGGGGATGGAAGGCGACACGTTATTCCTCTTGTCACCATCCCCACTCCCAGCACAAAGCCAGACACGGGACAGGGGCTCGGGAAAGTCTGTGCAATGCTGAGTGAATGGGCGAATGTGAATGGACGGAAATACCACCTGGCCCAGCTCCCACCTGAATGTAATGCAGCATTTTCTTCTTCCCTTGGACGTGATACTCTCGAGCAGAATCATTTCTCGAGCATTACCTGCTGGGAGATAGATGTCATCTCTGAGAAGGGCACGGGGCTGCGGTAGGGCTCGGCCCGGAGCCGGCCGGATGCAGGGGAGCTGCTGCTGTCTCCACCTTCCCAGGGCTGGTGTCATTCTGCTCCCATCTCCACCCCGTGTGCTCTTGTGAGGCCGCGGTAAAGCGCACTGAAGGTTTGCACAGTCGGTGCTTAATTACTGCCAGCTAACTCCCTTCCTTGCCGTAATGGGACAATTCTTGTCAAGAAGTCTGCTCCTTAAATCTCATTTCAGAAGCAGACATCCCCCGAGGGGATAAGGACAGCTACCACTTATACTGCTTTCTCAAGTGATAGTGAAAGGCCATCCCACCTTCAGCTCCAAGTCTCTTGGCCATTCTGAGAAATGAAGGGGCTGTCAGTAAATCACAAGGAATATAAGTTATGTCGTTAATCTTCATCACTGGGAAGAAGAATGATAAATCTGCCACCATTAGCTTCAGGAATCAGGTCACCTTGATCAACACTACCAATGACCTCCACTCAACACCTCACTCCCGTGCAGACCAAATCCAACTCAGCTCACACTAAGCTGTGCTTCTGCTTTTCCAGCTATGAGTCCCTAAAACAGCACTGCTTTCTAGGATTGTGCCAGAACCCACGAGAAGCTCTCCAGTGTCCTTGGGCCAGCAGCCCCAGGGGAGGGGATCAGGCTCTTCTCCTGAGTCTGGAGTCCCACTGTTAGACCCTGGAGGCCAGCCTGGGTCTAGGTGTTGGGCGTTCATTCCACAAAGATGTCCTGAGTGCCTCCTGTGGGTCAAAGGGTCAGACCCTGGCATGGATGGGGGTGGGATGAAGAGGGAGAAAGGGGACAAGTACTGAATAGACAAGCACTGAATATTCACAGCATGTTCCCGCTAGTTGCTCACAGACCCGCTAGGGAGGAGTCATGCACACAGACAAAGTAATCAAGGGAAGTACAGGGGGCTGAAGGAGCACAGAGGCTAGGTGCCTTGCTAGGCTGGGAGCATCAGGGAAGACTTCCCAGAAGAGGTGATGGCTGACTTGTGCCTTAAAAAATAAAAAGGCCTCACACCCACTACTAGGTTGGCTTCTATTAAAAAAAGAGGGACATCCCTGGAAGTCCAGTGGTTAAGACTCTGCGCTCCCAATGCAGGGGGCATGGGTTCGATCCCTGGTTGGTGAACTAAGATCCTGCATGCCACATGGTGCGGCCAAAAAAAAAAAAAAAAAAGAAAACGACAAAAACAAAATAAATGTTGATGAGGACGTAGAGAAATTGGAACCCGTGTGCATTGCAGTGGGAATGTAAAATTGTACAGTCACTATGGAAGACAGTATGGCAGTTCCTCAAAAAATTAAAAATAGAATTGCCATATGATCCAGCAATTCCATTTCTGGGTATATGTCCAGAAGTATTTAAAGCAGGATCTCAAAGAGAATATATACCCACGTTCATAGCAGCATTACTCACAGAAGCCCAAAGGTGGAAGCAACCCAAATTCCCCTCACTGGATGAATGGATAAACAAAACGTGGTCTATACATACAGTGGAATATTATTCAGCCTTAAAAATGAGGGAAATTCTGACACCGGCTTCAATATGGAGGAACCATGAAGACATTGTACCAAGTGAAATCAACCAGTTTCAAAAAGACAAATACTGCATGACTCCACTTATATGAGGTACTTAAGTAGTCAAAATCATAGAGACAGAAAGTAGACCAGTGGTTTCCAGGGGCTGCAGGGAGTGCGGGATGGGGAATTTGTGTTTAATGGGTACAGAGTTCCAGTTTGGGAAGATTAAAAAGTCCTGGACATGGATGGTGGTGACGGTTGCACAATAATGCGCTGACTGGCACTGAACTGCACGTGAAGACGGTTTAAATGGTGACTTTCATTTTATGTATACTTTACCACAATTTTTAAAAATAAATAAATAAAAATGAAGGGGAGTCTCCAGGGGAGAGCATTTCAGGAAGGAGCGCTGTGATAAGCCTCTCTTGCTGCTTCTAAGGGCCTCAGGGTTGGGAGGGTAGGAACACTGCAGGGACAGCTGGGGAGACAGCCAGGCTGCCAACGAGCCTCCAGGGTCCTCAGTTTGCCCTGCTGGGCTTTCAGGGCTCACCCAGCTCTGCAACGTGCTCTGATCCACCCACATCTGCCTGCCCGTGAGGTTGTGCCTTGTTCTGCCCATTCCACAGTCCCCACCATGCCACCCCCCAAAAGAGAGTGCACCCCCCAAAGGATAAGAAGTTACAATGGGACCAGCAGAGGCAGGCAGACAAGTGTGAGAAAACGGTGGAACCAAGAGCACAAGTAGAAACACCCCTAGGGCAGGGTCAGGAGAGGATGGCTGGTCGGCCCGTGAGAAGAGCTACACTCTCCAGGAGTTAAAGGTAACCCCCTGCCTGCCCTGACCACCCAGCTCTTCTCTGTCACATCCCCTGCTCTGTTTATTCATTTATTTGTGTGCTGTCTGTCTCCTTCTAGTAGCGTATAGTCCCAGGAGGGCCAGGGTCTTATCTGACATTTTTGACCAGGTACCCAGATTCAGCACTGGGCAAAAAGAGTCAAAATATTTGTAGAATAAATGAATGAATGGATATTATCTGCCAGGCACTTTTGTGCTCATCGTCTCATTTGATCAGGAAATGGCTTTGAGATAGGAATTACCATCCCCACTTTACAGATGAAGAAAGTAAGCCCATGGAGACTGAGTGCCAGGCGCACAGTGAGACAGAGACAGGGCTGGGATTCAAAGCCACATCTGTCTGAGGGTCCTGCAGAGCCCTCAGGGGGACATAAGAAGCAAATGAAACAGTACGCACGTGTCTGTGTGTATGTGCTCACCAGGCACCAGGCCAGTGCCCCTAGGCCTGGACATGGCTCCACCCCACAGGCCTGAGAGCTCTTGGAGGAGAAGGCCCTTGTCTTTTTCATATGTTTGTGACCAGGACATTCCATAGGGCCTTCAACTGAGCTTCAGTAAAAGTCTGCTGAACTAACTGCAAATCCAAGAGCTGTCTCCATGTAAGCAATCGTTGTTTTAAGTTCCTGTGCTTTTTTGCATGTGTATGTCAGGGGAAACAGGGCACCTGAGCCTCCAGAGACTAGCTTAGCAATAGCTTAGGGGTAAACAATGAATGTACTGACATGGAGGGCTTGGGGCCTGGAACCAACACAAGCTCCTGACACTCCACGCACTTCCTGTCTGGGCCTCCCCACCCTGCCTCCTATGTCACCTCTGTATTTGAAAGATGGAATGTATGTGTGTCAGTGGGTGTATGTGTCTGTGTGTGTCTGGGTGGGTGGAGTCTTCTGTGTGAGTCTGGGGGTGTCTGTGCGTGTGCGTGTGCGTGTGCGTGTGTGTGTGTATGTGTCTGTCTGTGTGTTTCCTGCTTCCCCCTCCAGACTGTAAACTCCTGACAAGAGAGAGAGCAGGTCCCCTCCTTCTCTTTTTCTCATTGGCCACTTTCTGAGTGTCCGATAAGCACAATTTGTTAATTAACTAATTTGTCAATTAACAGCAGGTGAGCTCAGGGCTCACCCTTCCCCTGGATCCCTGTCCACAGGGCCTCCCAGCATCCCAGTGATGAGGGCCCAGCCAGCCCAGACAGCACAAGGCAGATAGCCCCCACTCCTCCACCGCTCACCCTCCCACCCCATCTGCCTCAGCTCCCTCCACCCGCCTGGGCCACTGACACCCCGCCCTGAAAAGGCACCCCAAGTTTTCAAGGGTCTGCTCAGGCCTGCAGCACAGCCGCCAGCTCCCATTCAGTCCCCTGCAGAGGCTGGTCCTCCCCACCCCCTTCGCCCTCCATCGGCTCATGCAGGGCACGTTGTGTGATCAGTGCAGAAGGAGGAACTGTCTGCAGAGCCCCCAACACTGGCTGCCTGTGTCCTCACCAACAACCGCGGACTGTTCCAGCCCCACAAACGCTTCCGTGGCTTTGTCTCCATTAAAGGCACAATCTTGCTCAACCAATTAATGAAGCACCTTCTCTCCTGCAATTCTAAAATTTCCCCAGAGCCAAATGGAAAGTGTATACAATTGCACAGCCCATGGTTTGATAAAGGAAGGCTTACATCTTTAATAATTCTCAATGAAAGAACATCCTGGGAAAGAATTAATTAAAAGACAACAATGAGATAAAAGGCAAATAAAAAGGAAAAGAGAGAGAGAGCGATCACAACTGTTGATTCAGAACTAAATAAATATCCTCCACTTGAGATCCTTAAATACTTTTCTTAGAGTCCAGATATACTTGTTTAGTGTGCAAATGAATTCTAGCGTTAACCATGCCAGAAAAATGAGCAACTGTGCTTTAACTAACTTGGTATCTCCCTGCTTAAAGAACAGCAGACATGTCCTGGGGAGCACTGGAATTCTAGCTCTGAAGCAGTGATTCTGCTTCTCCAGCACAAATTTGGGGTCGCTGGAAAGGAGTTCAACGAAAAGGGGATCGTTGAGGGCAGCCACGGTCTAGACTTCAGCTCCTGGGGAAATGGAATTGACATACTCTCCCCTATTCCTCCTCCTAAGGAAAATTAAAATCCCCAAACATTATACACAAAACAAACATAAGAAGAATCTGAACAACGAAGAGAAGGCAGACCAGCGAGCGACCTCAGAACCCAAGGAATGTTGGTGATGATGTGATCCCTGGGTTTTCTTTCTGTCTCATATATTCCAGTTTTGCAGTTGAATAGTTGGCAACCCAGAAACACCAACAGGCATAGGCCAAAAAAAAAAAAACACACAAAGCCTGCTCTCTCTAGCCAAAGGTCAAGGAAAGGGGCAGTTTAAAAAGACAGAAAACTCTGGACAGTAAGCACTTTATTACAGCCAAACACCGCAGAAAAAAATGTGTTCCCAACCACACTCTGACCAGCAAAAGCACAGCGGAGACCCTAGAGGTCCACCTTCACCAGGCCGTAACAAGGCTCCCTTTACCCTACCTGGGTGATGTCACAGGAAGCTCAGTGGGGAGTCAGGGCTTTCACCACCACAGAGATAAAGAGGCTACCCCTGTGGGTTTAGTGCAGGTAAGGAATAGTAATGGGGCAGTCCTATTTCTCCCAGCCAGGGAGGGATCAGTGAGGCCTTAGTGGGGAGCCTAAACTCCCACATCTGCCCAGCGATAACATGCAAGCTCACCTCCAGCGTCAACAGAGGCCAAGAGGAGAATCAGGACTTGACTCTCACTTGGGAGTAATGAGAAAGCAAGTTTTTCCCTAGAGTAGAGTCAGAAGAAACCAGCGAAAGCAGAAGGTTGACCTAAGACCCAGAGCCTCATTGTGTAATAGCCAAAAATGTCCAGGATTCAAGTGAAAAATCACTGTTCTTACTAAGATCCAGGAAGAACTCAAACTGAATGAAAAAATACAAGCAATAGATCCAACACTGAGATCATGAAAATAATGAGCACAATCTAGCAAAGATTTAAAGCAGCCATCATTAAAAAAAAAATACTTCAATGGAAAATTGCAAATATACTTGAAACAAATGAAAAAAATTGAAAGTCTCAGCAAAGACATATAAGATATCACAAAGAACCAAATGGAATTTGAGAACTGAAAAATGCAATAACTGAAAATAAAGCTCAGTGGAGGGTTCAACAGCAGAATGGAGGGAACAAAGGGAAGAGTCAGTGAACTGAAAGGTAGAACAATAGAATTTACCCAATCTAAACAACAGAGAGAAAATGGACTGGAAAAAAATAAAAAGGAACAGAGCATCAGGGACTTGTGAGACTATTAAAAATTTATCTAGGGCTTCCCTGGTGGCGCAGTGGTTGAGAGTCCGCCTGCCGATGCAGGGGACACAGGTTCATGCCCCAGTACGGGAAGATCCCACATGCCGTGGAGCGGCTAGGCCCGTGAGCCATGGCCGCTGAGCCTGTGCATGTGGAGCCTGTGCTCCGCAACAGGAGAGGCCACAACAGTGAAAGGCCCACGTACTGCAATATATATATATATATATATATATATATACACATATCTATATATATATATATAAAACATTTGTGTTATCGCAGTCCTAGAAAGAGAGGAGAAAGAGGGTGGGGCTTAAAAAGTACTTGAAGAATTAATGGCTGAAAACTTTTCAAATTGGGCAAAAGATATAAATCTACAGATTTAAGAAGCTGAGTGAACCCCAAACAGGAAAAGCCCAAATAAATCCATATCAAGATACATCTTAGTCAAACTTCAAAAAACTAAAGACAAAGAAAAAATTATTTAAGGCAGAAAGAGATAAACAGCACCCTACTACAGGTGAAACTCAAATTTGAATGAGAGTAGATGTCTCATCAGAACCGTGGAGGCCATAAGGAAGTGTCACAAAATGTTTCAAGTGCTGGAAGAAAAGACCTGTCACCCAGAACCCTATGCCAGTAAAAATATCTTTCAGGAACTATGGGAATATAAAGATATTCTCACATAAAGAAACTCTAAGAGAATTTGTTGCCAGCAGACCTACTCTAAGAATGGCTAAAGGAAGTTCTCTGAACAGAAAGAAAATGATAAAAGAAGGTACATTAGAATATCACAAAGGAGGAAAGAATACAGTAAGCAAAAATATGGGCAAACACAATATACTTTCTTCTACTAAGCATTATAAATTATGTTGAACCTTGAAGAATAATTACAACACTGCCTGATGTGTTTCTAAATGTATATAAACATGTAAGATAAGATAATTATAAATTATATTACATAAGTGGGGAAACAATTTTTTAAAAAAGAGAGGTAGGGTTTCAACACTTCATGTGAACAGGTAAAATGTCAACACCAGTATATTGAGATAAGATTTTGTGTGTGTGGAGAGAGAGAGAAAATCATACTTATAGCAATCACTTCAAAAGCTAGGCAAAGAGATACACTTAAAACCTCTACAGATTAATCAAAATGGAATTCTAAAAAATGCTCAAGTAACGAAGTGGAAGGGAGAAAAAAGGAAATAGAGAAACAAAAAACAGAAAAACCAACAGAAAAAAAATTAATTAAATGGCAGACTTAAGCTTTAATATATCAATAATGACATTAAATGTAAATGGCCTAAATAGGACAACTGAAAGAGAAAGATTGGAAGAGTGGATTAAAAACCATGTGCATCTATATGCTGTCTACAAAAACAAACTCAGTTTTGTCGTAGGAACATTGTTTCAATATAACAATACACAGGTTGAAAGGGAAAGAATGGAAAAAGCTATATTATGACAGCATTAATCAAAAGAAAGTAAAAGTGACAATATTAATATCAGATAAAGTAGACTTCAGCGTAAAGAAAGTCAACAGAGACAGAAGGGACATTACATAATGAAAAAAGAGTCAATCCACCAAGAAGACATAGCAATCCTTGATGTTTATGCACCAAACAACAGAGCTGCAAAATGTGTACAGAAAAACTGATAGAACTGAAAAGGTAAATATTCAAATCCACAGTTATAGTTGGAGACTTCAGTGCATATCTCTCAACAACTGATAGAATGATTAGGTAGAAAATCAGCAAGAATACAGAAATACTTAACAGTACAATCAACCAACAGAATCTGATACATATCTATAAAACACTCCACTCAACAACAGGAGAATACACATTCTTTTCAAGTGCCCAGAGCACACATACCAAGATAGACCATATCTTGGGCCATAAAACAAATGTCAACAAATTTTTAAAAATTGAAATCTTACAGAGTACATTCTCTGACCACAATAGAATCAAACTAGAAATTAATAACAGTAAAATCTCTAAACATTTGGAAACCAAGCAACATACTACAAAGTAGTCCGTAGGTCAAAGAGGAAGTTGCCAAAAAATACACTTAACTGAATGAAAATGAAAATACAACATACTTTAGCTGGGACACAGCTAAAGTAATAATGAGAAGAAATTTTATAAAGCTAAAAGCACACAGTAGAAAAGAGGAAAAGCCTCAAATCAATAAACTAAGCTCCCACCTCAAGAATCTAGAAAAAAGAAGAGCAAAATAAGCCCAAAAGAAGCAGGAGGAAGAAAATATTAAAGATAAAACCCAAAGACAATGAGATTGAAAACAGAAAAAAGTCTAAAAGATAAATAAAAAGTTTGCTCTTTGAAAAGATCAATAAAACTGACAAAACTCTAGTGAGACTGACAAAGAAAGAAAAGACACAATTACCAGTATCAGTAATGAAACTGGGATATCACTAAGATCTGCAGACAACAAAAGGATAATAAGGGAATATTGTGAACAACTCTACACATATAAGTTGACAACTTAGATGAAATGGATCAATTCCTCATAAAACACAAACCACACAACTTATCCATTATGAAACAGATAATCTGAATAGCCCTATCACTATTAAGGAAATTGAATTCATAATTTTAAAACTCCCCAAAAATAAATCTCCAGACCCAGATGGTTTCACTGAAGAATTCTATCAATTGTTTAAAAATGAATTAACACTAACTTTATTCAATCTCTTCCAAAAAATAGAATAGGAGGAAATACTTGTCTCAATTAATTTTATGAAGCTATCATTACTTGATACCAAACCAGACAAAGACTGCAGAAGAGAAGAAAACATTAGATTAATATCACAGCTGCATATAGATTCATAAATCCTTACCAAAATGCTAGCAGATAGATTCCAGTAATATATAAAAAGGATTATACAACATGACAAAGTAGGGTTTATTCCAGGGATGCAAGAATGTTTCAGTATTTGAAAATCAATCAATTTAATAACCTACCATATTAACAGACTGAAGAAGAAAAAGCACATGATCACATCCATCAATGCAGAAAAAGTATTTTACAACTTTCCATGTCCACTCATGACACAAACTCTCCGGAAAAGGAATAGAGGGGACTTCCTCACTTGGCAAAGAACATCTACCAAAAAACCTACTGCTAACATCACACTTAATGGCAAAATAAAACTGAATGCTTTCCTCTTTCATTTGTTCCCCATTTGGTAGAGAACAAAGTTAGAATATCTGTTCTTACCACTCTCATGCAACATAGTACTGGAAATTTCAGCCAGTGCAACAAAGCAAAGAATGGAAATAAAAGGTCTAAAGACAGAAGGGGAAGAAAGATGCTCCCATTTGCAGATGACCTCATTGTTAAGAAAATCACAAGGAATCTAGAAAAAAATGGTTAGAAATAATAAATGAGTTTAGCAAGGCTACACGATATAAGATATACATACAAAAATCAATTCTATTTTTATAGACTAGCAATGAACATACGGTCACTGAAACTGAAATAAAATACTATTTATTATTGCCAAAAAATGAAATATCTAAGTGTAAATCTAAAAAAAGAAAGAAAGAAAGAAAGAAAAACATGTATATGACTTACACATAGAAAACTACGCTGTTGAAAGAAATGAAAGGAAAGACATCTAAATAAATGGAGAGACACAGCACATTTATAGACTGGGAGACTCAACACAGTAAAGATATCAATTGTACCCAAATTGATGTACAGGTTTAAATAATTCCTGTCAAAACCCCAGCAAGATTTTCTCTAGATATAGGCAAGATTAATCTAAAATTTATTTGGAAAGGCAAAAGAAGTAGAATAGCTAAAACAATTGTGAAGGGCGCAAAAAACAGAGTGGGAAGAATTGGTCTACTCAATTTCAAGACATTATATAGCTACAGAAATCAAGACTGTGACGGTATTGGTAGAGAGAGAAATACACAGATCAATGGAACAGGATAGAGAACCCAGAAACAGACCCACACAAATACAGCAAATGGATCTTTAGCAAAGGTGCAAAGTAATTTAATGGAGGAAGAACAGTCTTTTTAACAAATAGTGCTAGAGCAATTGGACATCCACTGGCCAAATAATAAATAAATAAATAACCTCAAACTAATGCTCACACTTAATACAACAATTAACTCCAAATAGGTAACATACTTAAACGTAAAACCTGAAACTATAAAGCTTGTAGAAAAAAAATAGGAGAAAGTCTTGAGGATATAGATGTGGGAAAAGAGTTCTTAGACTTGACACCAAAAGCATGATCCATAAAATTAAAAATTGATAAATTGTACTTCATCAAAATAAAATACTTTCTTTCTGCAAAAGATCCAGGGATGTTTCTTTCAAACAACAAAAGGATAAAAAGACATACTACAGACTGGGAGAAAATATTTGCCAACCACATATCTGTCAAAGGCCCACTACCTAGAATATTAAGAATTCACAAAACTCAACAGTAAAAAAAAAAAATCCAATTAGAAAATGAGCAAAAGACATACAGAGACATTTCACTGAAGAGGGTATACAGATGGCAAACAAGTAGATGAAAAGATGTTTAACATCTTAGTCACAGGGAGACACAAGTTAAAACCACAGTGATCTATTACCACACACCTATTGGAACAGCTAAAATAAAAAATAGTAAAAAAAAAAAAAATTAGTAACAACATCAAATATGCATGAAGACAAGGAGAAATTAGATCATTCATGCATCGCTGGTGGGAATATAAAATGGTACAGCCACTCTGGAAAACAGTGTCTTCAAAGTAAAACAAAACAAAACATGCAACTACTATATGACCCAGAAATTGCACTCCTGAATATTTATCCCAGAGAAGTGAAAGCATGCTCACACAGAAACCTACACATGAACGTTTTCTGTTTTTTTTAAAGAAGATGTTGGGGGTAGGAGTTTAATTATTTATTTATTTATTTTTGCTGTGTTGGGTCTTCATTTCTGTGCGAGGGCTTTCTCTAGTTGCGGCAAGCGGGAGCCACTCTTCATCGTGGTGCGCGGGCCTCTCACTATCGCGGCCTCTCTTGTTGCGGAACACAGGCTCCAGATGCGCAGGCTCAGTAGTTGTGGCTCACGGGCCTAGTTGCTCCGCGGCATGTGGGATCCTCCCAGACCAGGGCTCGAACCCGTGTCCCCTGCATTAGCAGGCAGATTCTCAACCACTGCGCCACCAGGGAAGCCCATGAATGTTTTTAGAAGCATTATTCCTAATAGCCAAAAACTGGGGGGGAAACGTGTGTCTTTTTTTTTTAATAGTCCAAGCTAACTCTTCTCCACCACCACTATTTTTCCTAAATTATTTTTTTTTAATTTTTACCTTTTGACCCCCTTCACTCATTTCTCCCACCCCACACCCCCGCCTCTGGCAACAACAATCTGTTCTCTGTATCTATAAGCTTGTATTTTTTGTTTGTTTCATTTTGTTTTGTTGTGTGTGTGTGTGTGTGTGTGTGTGTGTGTGTTAGATTCTACATATAAGAGAGGTCATACAGTATTTGTTTTTCTCTGACTTATTTCACTTAGCATAATGCCCTCGAGGTCCATCCATATTGTCACAAATGGCAAGATTTCATTCTTTTAATGGCTGAATATTATCACATTGTGTGTGTGTGTGTGTGTGTGTGTGTGTGTGTGTGTATGTATACCACAATTTCTTAATCCATTGATCCATTGACGGACACTTCAGGTGTTTCCATTTCTTAGCTATTGTAAATAATGTTGCAATGAACATGTGGGTGCATATATCTTTTAGAATTAGTGTTTTTGTTTTCATTGGATAAATACCCAGAAGTGGAATTGCTGGATCATATGGTAACTCTGTTTTTAATTTTTTTAGAAACCTCCATACTGTTTTCCATAGTGACTGCACCAATTTACATTCCAACAGTTCCCAAGGGTTCCCTTTTCTCCACATACTCACCAACACTTGCTATTCTCTTTTTGATGATAGCCATTCTAACAGGTGTGTGGTGGTATCTAATTGCGTTTTCCTGATGATTAATAATGGTGAGCATCTTTTCATGTACACCATCTGTATGTCTTCTTTAGAAAAATGTCTATTCAGAACTTCTGCCCATTTTTTAATTGGATTGTTTGCTCTTTATACTGTTGAGTTGTATTAGTTCTTTATATTTTCTGGATATTAGTCCCGTATCAGATATAGGTTTTGCAAATACTTTCAATAGGTTGTCTTTTCAATTTGTTGATGGTTTCCTTGCCTGTGCAGAAGCTTTTCATCTGATGTTCTCCCACTTGTTTATTTTTGCTTTTGTTGCTTTTATTTTTGCTGTCAGATTCAAAACATCATTGCCAAGGCTTATGTCAAGGAACATTCCCACCAGCAATGTATTAAAAACAGATGCCTTTCAATGAGCAACTAATTAAACAAACTGTGATATATTATGCCATGGAATCCTGCTCAACAATAAAAGGAATGAACTATGAATACATGCTACAACCTGGATGAATCTTCAGAGGATCACATTAAATGAAAAAAGTTAGTTTCATAGGCTACATGTTATATAATTCCATTTATATAATATTCTTGAAATGACAAATTACAGAAATGGAGAACAGATTACTGGTTGCTAGGGGTTCCGGAGGGGTGAGGTATGAGAGAGGTGGACGTAGATATAAAAGGCAACATGAGGAATCCTTGTGGTGACAGAAATGTCCTGTATCTTGACTGTATTGATGTTAATATCCTGGTTATGATATTGTATTATAATTTTGCAAGACTTTACCACTGGGGGAAGCTGGATAAAGTTACATTGGGTCTCTGAATTATTCATTACATCTGCAAGTAATGTAAATCTCTACTTATCTCAAAATAAAAAGTTTAATTTAAAAAAACCTGAGGGCAGAGAAAAGTCCAGCATTCAGGATGCCAACCAGCATCTCCAAAGGTCACTTGCATGAGTTCCAGAAACTGCAGACACAAGTAGCCCAGTTCCTGAACCTGAGTAGCTCATGGCACTGGAGGAAGAGAGAACAGGAGCTGGGTTATCCTCCCAGAAGACCACTTCTGTGAGGCACCCGGAGGGCAACAGAGATGCTCCATGGCATCCCATTATGGCCACTGTCCTTTGCTGTCCATCACAGCACCCTGCCTTGAGAGGCTGGGACCATGAAAGGGAGATGATGGCAGAACCACCCAGTTCCAATGGCACAGCTCTGGATCATGAAAACACTGGCTGGATAATGACAGTGAGGCTGGGTCACTCTGGAAGGTACCTTCTAGGCCAGCCCTAGACTCTGAACATGCCAAGCTGAAAGGGTGCCAAGCAAGCCTCTTGTCTAGGGTACATTCCCTAGGTTTACAAGATATTCTGGGGGAAAGTATTCAGTGGTCAGATTAGCTTGGGAACTGTTGCATTTTGCATGCCCTTCTTGACAATTCGTAGTGCACACTAGCATGCTGAAGGCACTGAAAAGTCCTACCATAAACAATCTGCCAACATTTCATAGTTTGATTGGCCAGAGAAATCTATTGTCATGCAACTTCCTTTTTGATTACAAAAAGCATGCTTTTAAAAATGATGATCTACTCCTAACTTCCACTAGATTCAAGAGACCCAAAGAATGGTTGCTGGCCTCTGCTTGGACACATGTGGCAGTGAGGAGCTCACCACCTCACTAAGCAGTCCCTTCTACCAGGGGACAATACAAGTGGCCATGGTTCAAAGAGCAAAGGCTCTAGGGAAATGCAATCATGTACCTGAATTTGGCTATGGGGCCTTGGGCAAATTATATAAATGCTTTATTTCCCCATCTGTAAACTGGAGCTAATAATGTCTGCTTCACACGGTGGCTATGAGGATTACTTAATTACAACAATAACGATAATGTCAACCTTTGTTGGATCACTTACTATGGGCCCAATACTGCACTCAGTGGTCTCCACCACCCTAAAAGCAGACATCTCCATCATAAGAGGATGAAGCAGACGCTCAGAGATGGTGAGGAGCTCCCCAGCATTACCATCAGCACTGGTAGGTGGTTCTACTGGAATCTAAACCCAGACCCAGCCAGTACCAATGTCTGCTCTCTTAAACAGGGCAAATGCAAAGCACCCATCACACAGTGGATTCTCGGCAAACATTTTGTCCCTCCTAACTTACTAAAGCCCTTTTAAGAATGCAGTGCCTGGATTTAAGCTTTGCACCTGGGTGTCCCCTGGTTACCCCAATGACACCAGGGCTCTCACTGGTTAATGGTGCCTCAACCCCACTGAGCCTCTGTGCAGCCTCTCATGGCCACCACCAGGAAGCCTGGGTTGCCTGACCCACACCAGCCTTTGTCCCATGATGTGGAGCTCACAAAAGCAGTTGTCCTCATGCTCCAGAAATCAAAGGGCCAGTTTGAGACTATAAAAAATAGTGCCAAATGAACAGTCCAGTAGATCTTTCTTTGTGGAAGTACGGCTTAATCAGTGCAGGCTGCTATAACAAAATCACATAAACTGGGTGCCTTAAACAACAAACATTTATTTCTCTTTATTAGTTCTGGAGGCTAGGAAGTGCAAGATCAGGGTGCCAGCAGTTGCTGATGAGGGCTCTCTTCCCGGTTTGTAGAGGGCTTCCTTCTTGCTATACCCTCACATGGCAAAAGAGGGAACTCTGATCACTTCCTCTTCTTCTAAGAACACTAATCCCATCAAGGGGCTCCACCCTCATGACCTCATCTCAACCTAATTATCTCCCCACCTCCAAATACCACAACATTCGGGTTAAGACTTCAACACATGATGGGGTGTGGGGGACAGATACAAACATTCAGTCCATAGCAGAGTGTTTCTGAAGGGAGCATTCCCAGGAGTGAAGTCAACAGGGATGAGAATTTTGTATTATAATAGACATTGCTAAATATTTTTTACCAATTTACCCTCTTGCCAACAGTTTGTGAAAGGGAACATTGGCCTACAACTACTTTATAGAAATAGAAAAATGTCCAAGATATATTGCTAAATTAAAAAAAAACAAGCAGGGCTTCCCTGGTGGCGCAGTGGTTGAGAGTCCGCCTGCCGATGCAGGGGACACGGGCTCATGCCCCAGTCCAGGAAGATCCCACATGCCGCGGAGCGGCTGGGCCCGTGAGCCATGGCCGCTGAGCCTGCGCATCCGGAGCCTGTGCTCCGCAACAGGAGAGGCCACAGCAGGGAGAGGCCCGCGTACCGCCAAAAAAAAAAAAAAAACAAGCAAATGCATACTATGACCCAGCCTTAAAAAAAAAAAAAGAATATGCTATAATTACATGACAATATATATGTGGAGAAAGATGGGCAGATACACACTGAATCCTTGATGGTGATTATCTTTGAAGGGTGGGAAACAAGACTTGTTCACTTTTAATTATGTAGGGATTGATCATGGTTGAAGTTGATACAACTGTCTCTTAAGTTTGTAAGCAGAAGAAAAATACTCAAGGCACTTTTCAAGAACAAGAGAAAGTGATAAGGAGCTAAACGTGAAACAAAACAAACAAAAAATTCCAGATATGAAGAAAATGCAATCGAGCAGCAATTTTCCAGCGTGGCTTATCATCAGAAACCATCTCTTTCTTTTCAACAGAATGAATTTAGATGAAAATATTACATGCGAGAGCAGTTTCTTGACCCAGCTTTGCTGACCACGGCACCTCTATTCCGGCAGCATCCAGGTCTCCACTCACACCCCCATGTCAATGTAGTTACTAGACTACTGTCCCCGTATGAAAGAAGTGCATGCTTACTATTAAAACTATGATTTTTAAAGCACCCATATTCATCCCACCCTCAATCATAGATACCGTTTCTGTTTAACTTCCTTCCAGATTTAGTTCTATGCAAAGATCCCCGGGATCTCTTACATAGTTATAACATGATGATGTGTACAATCCTGTGGCTTGCTTTTCCCCTCATAGTTTGTGCGTTCACCTCACGCAAGTGGGCAAACATTCGTGGAACGATACTCGATCACTTGGCTATTCCATAGTCTCCTTAACCACTCGCCTGACGCTGGCTCTTTAGATTGTCACAATTTTTTATTCAGCTGTTTTGAACTACATTGTGCAGAAAGCTTTCTGTGTAATTAGGATAATCCCTTAGGAGAGATTCCTAGAAATGGAATTACCAAGTAAAGGGTTTAAACATTTTTATGGTTCCAGATACTCATTACTAAATTATCTTCCAGAAAGTCTTCACCAGTATACAGTAGAAAAGGCAAGCGTTCATTTTACCAAGGCTCACCAGCACTGGGTATCCTTTAATTGAGTGGTGAAGAATGGCATCCTGTCTTAATTTGCTTTGCTTTGATTACAGCTGAGGTTTTAGTGATTTTCCATATGTTTGTTAACAAGATGCATTTCCTCTTGTGATTTTTTTTTTTTTTTTTTTTTTTGCGATACGCGGGCCTCTCACTGTTGTGGCCTCTCCCGTTGCGGAGCACAGGCTCAGCGGCCATGGTTCATGGGCCTAGCCGCTCCGCCGCATGTAGGATCTTCCCGGACCGGGGCATGAGCCCGTGTCGCCTGCATCGGCAGGCGGACTCCCAACCACTGCGCCACCAGGGAAGCCCTCCTCTTGTGATTTGTTTGATCGTGCTCTTTGCACATTTATCCACTGAGAATGATCAGTATCATATTTAAGTTTCCCTAAGCCCTCTCTGTCACCCTTGTGCTATGACTCCCCTATTTGTTGACTGCCTTTGGTGCCCACTTGAAATAACACTAGTTATGAAATTTTAGATCTATAGAGCCCTCATCACAAGCAACCTCTGGCTTGATTTTCACAACAGTCCTATTTGTAGGACCGATGGGATTTGTAATCCCCATCTTACAGAGCAGAAAGGAGAGATCCAATGTGATTAGATTTCCAGGGCTACATGACCACTAGGTACCAGGGCTGGGACTAGAATGTGTCCTTCAATCTCAGGAGGCAAGATAGTGCAAAGGTTATGAGTCCAGGTATGTAAACCAGCTCTACCCTGTCCATCTGTACCGCCTTGAATGGGCAGACCTCTCCAAGCCCCAGGAATGACAGCAGCGATTTCCTCCCGGGGCAGGTGAGGGGGCAGATGAGATGATAGATGCGCAAAGCTGAGCACAGTGCCTGGCTCACTGTAACTGCTCCATAAATCATTAATGCCATAAACACTTGCTGATGCCTTTGGGCCACTCTCCTGGGCCCTGGGAATGCACCAAGGGAATGCAGAAGTTCAGAGTCTGGCAGGGAAAATAGACAGACTGCCAATCCACATGGAAGGCCTCAGACGCATGTACAAGGCACTGAGGGGGCATGACCCAGATGCCTTGTCCCCTCACCAAGACAGAATCCATCACTCAAGGTCAAATTCAACATTCTGATCTTTCTCGTTTGGGCAGTCTGGCTCTTTCAGCCCAGTGTCATCCATGAGGGGTCATCCAACCAAACAGAATGACTCTCATAAATTTTCCCACCTCCGGGCTTCCCTGGTGGCGCAGTGGTTGAGAGTCCGCCTGCCGATGCAGGGGACACGGGTTCGTGCCCCGGTCCGGGAAGATCCCACATGCCGCGGAGCGGCCGGGCCCGTGAGCCATGGCCGCCGAGCCTGCGCGACCGGAGCCTGTGCTCCGCAACGGGAGAGGCCACAACGGTGAGAGGCCCGTGTACCGCGAAAAAAAAAAAAAAGTTCCTATCTCCCATCCATCAAGCCCTCCCTCCATTTCTCTGCCCTCGGCAGGAGAAGCCTACGTTTTTCCTGAACATGTGCTTCTGTGATCTCTGCCCAGAGGCCCAGCCACCCATCCTCAGGGTCTGACCACTTCAGAGTCTGCAGAGAGCTGCCCTTCTGGGGTCTGAACAAACAGGGCTGGAGGTAGCACAGAACAGCCACTGGTGTCCCCGAGGCCCCACGCTGTGCCCGACTCCCGGGTTGCTGAGAGGGGTGCTTGGAACCCACCTTCAGCACCCTCATGGGACTGAGCTCTAATCTGGTCAGTTATTCTGACTCCACAGGGACTCCGGTGCAAGGAAAGAAGCCAGAGCGTAGAAACTGGCATGAAGGGAGGTGCAGAAGCAGCGCAGCACTGAGGAAGCCACATGAGCTCTCAGTTAAAGAGATCCTGGTTCACCAGATGACTCTGGGCAAGTGACAGTCTCTCCCTGCTTCAACACCTTATCTCTGAAGTCAGAATTCAAACAGATCTTGCTTCAAAGGTCAATCATGCAAATTATTGCAATCATGTATATAACTGAGTCCCCGACTCTCCCAACAGCATTCAGGCATTCAGAGTGATAAGAGTCGCCCATTACTGAGCACTTCCTGTGTGCAGTACTGTACTTCAAGCATGTCTCCTAAATTCATCTCACTACATTCTTAGCATAACCTCATTCAATCATTGAGGCATATATTTACTGGGCATTTTTCTAGGTGCTGGACATACAGTAGTGAATGAAACAGACACATGTCCCTCCTCTGGTGCAACTTACATTCCAGTGAGGAAAAGAGAAAATAAACAATAAATAAAATGTATATTAAGTTACAGGGTCATGAGTGTTTAGGAAAACAGTAAAGCAGAGAGGAAGGATAGCAAATGTCTAGCTGGTGGTTAAAATTTTAGGAGGTTGGTCAGGGAAGGCTTCCCTGGGAAGGTGACAGTGGCAGTTTGGATTACTGGTAATATTCACAGCCCTACTTGCTTTGGCAAGTGGGATGTTAACAGGACATAAGCTAAAGTTTCAAATATGCACATATAGGCACTTGTCTTATGCTTTGGCCATGGCCAAAGGAGAGCATCTTACGGATAGAGAGCTGCTCCTCTAAGCTCTGCCCCAGCCAAGATGCCAGGAAGCAAATCCACAGGTGGAAGAAAACCTACCCAGCCCAGCCTGGATGAGTCACCCCAGCCAGCCTGCAGGGGTGCATGAGAAGCTGAATGCCAGTGAAATGTGCTGGGTTGTTTGTTATGTAACATGATGTGGTCATATTGGTGACTGATAGAGAGACTTTGGGGTAAAGACCCTAAGGAAGGGGGAGGAGACTGTGTCAACTGTGCCAGGCAGAGAGAAAAAGAAGTGAAGAGATCATACCGGGAATATTCAAGGGACAGCAAGGACGCCTGGGTGGCTGCAATGGAGGGAACAAGAAAGAGGGCAGGAGGAAACGAGGTCAAAGAGATGATGCATGGCTGGATCACGTAAGACGTTAGACACAGGGTGACCGTACAATTTATCATCCAAACCAGAACATGTTTTTAAAATTGA
Source organism: Aethalodelphis obliquidens (assembly GCF_003676395.1). Classification (NCBI taxonomy): domain Eukaryota; kingdom Metazoa; phylum Chordata; class Mammalia; order Artiodactyla; family Delphinidae; genus Aethalodelphis; species Aethalodelphis obliquidens. Next base: position 1,245,602 of record NW_020837981.1, on the reverse strand, counting down.
ACTATCATTTGCATATAGCAAAATATATTCCTTTTAGTGTACAATTCTGAGTTTGTTCATCTTAGACCATCGTGTAACCAACCCCCTATTGAAGATATAGAGTAGTTCCATCACCCACAAAAATTCCGTGGCCTCTTAGGGCCAATTCAGCTAGCGGCCCTGGCGAATACCGCTCAGTTTTCTGCCCTGTACTTTGGCCTGTTTCACAGCATCATTAAATGGAATCATGAGTATCAGGCCTTTTGAGTCTGGCTTCTTTCACTCAGCATATGCTTTTGAGAATCATCCCAAGTTTCTTTCTATGTGTGTCAGTATTTTGCTCCTTTTCAATGCTGAGTAATATTCCATTGTATGGATGTACCACAGTTTGTTATCCATTCACCACCTGAAGGACATATAGGTTGCTTCCAGTTTGGGCTATCATGAATAAAGCCACTACAAGCACCGGCATACAGCAAACTAGGACAATTCTGAGAGTGAATAATTCTTTGGGGCCAAAGGGTATAAATGGGGACCATTCCATGAAGATGGGGAAGTATGTTCACCTGACTTAGGTCAAGGTAGGGACTTTGGCTGTTCCCCTGGAAAGATGGGAAGCTATGGGAAGATTCTGAGCAGAGGAATGACGTGATCAGCTGCCATGTTAGCAGGATCATTCTGGCCACGGGGCCAAGGACAAAAGCAGGAAGGCCAATCACGAGGCTACTGTCATAATGATGGTGGGACAGACCAGGGAGGTGGCCGTGGCAGTGGTGAGGAGTAATCAGATTCCAGATACACCACAGGGAGAGCTGAAAGAATTGTTGATGGGTTAATTATGAGGTGTGAGAGAAAAACAACACCAAGATTTTTGACCCGAGCAAGTAAAGAAGGGTTGCTTCGCCCATTTTACAGAGGAGAACACTGCAGGCTTAGAACGGATAAGACATTTGCTCGTGACCACACATCAAGACAGCAGAGCCAGGACTGGTGTCCCAGCAGCCAGCTGCTTGGCGTCACCACACCATTTGCCTTATGTCAAAAGGAGGAAGCAAAAGTTCTCCTCCTAAGGAGAAATCGCATGTTGGGAGCCCTCCAGACACAATTCCATTCCGACAGCACAAATGTGCCCCCTCCAGGAGAGGCCCTGCCAGGGGTGAGTTGCCAAGAGGCCCCAAGGGAGGGAGCTGGATCTTCCCCTGGGCTGTTCGCAACCAGAATATGAAGCCTGGGGAAGGGCTGGGGAGCAGGGATACGAAGTGAGGACAGGCAAACAGTAGGGCCTGGGGGCCCTGACCACACCCCACACTCATCAGCCCACTGAGTCTGTGCATTGCAGGAGGATGGCTGAGCAAGACACAGTGTGGCGTTGGCTGCCACTCTGCTACCCGAGGTCGTCCACGGCAACCTGGTTCCTTCTGGGACTAGAGGTCCGAGCTGGCACTGAATTCCCTTTGGGGCCCAGGTGGGGGATTCTGGTTCCTTCAGTAGTTCTGTGTGAGCCTGTGACAGAGGCCACAGCTCCCTGCCTACCCACAGGCATCAGCTCAGGGCCTACAGCTAGATTCACAATTTGACCACGAAGGAGATTCTACCGCACCCCCAAACCGTGGGCTGCCATCCTGGCCCATGTGTCCGGGCTCCCAAGGGCAAGTGTCAGCCCCGGGAGCTGGGAGACCCTGTGGATGAGCAACGACACTGCAGACAGGAGCGGGAGGTAGGGGCAGGGCGGGGGGGCGCCCACTGCTGGTCAAGTGCCACCTTTCTGGTGGGTGGGGGGACAGGCCCCGCCCCTTCATTTCACTGTATCTCACATTCTGGCCCACGCAAAGTTCTTAAGAAAGGATATGCCCTGCAGCCCAAGGGTAGCAAAGCAGAAGGCAGAGTCACCCTGGTACACAGCCACCTCCTTCTACCTCAGCCATGCCACTGAGACAGAGAAAATCATTACTTAGCACTGCTGAGCCGAGCCCTGCACACTGGGAAATAAATCAGCCATCCAACGACAGATGCTAGACGGACACATCCCTCAGTGTTCCCACTCACCATCTCTAGACGTCTATCACAAATTGCTCATCTCAAACGTCAGAAGGACAGCTCCCTCTGCCGTCCTTCCCTCGTAAGTACCACTCCTGGTGTGGCCCTCAGAGTCTATTCCAACTACACAGACACACACACACACACACACACACACACACACACACACGCACGCACACTTCAGTCTGCGCAGAGGTAGGTGGGGCCCCCTTCCACTAGGTAAGGCACCATCCCACTGCCTACCTCACTCTTTTCAAGATCACAGAGTTGACAAAAGCAGGGTCTTGGAGACACATGGACCAGGGTTCACATCCCAAACCTGTCACTCTCTGGCTGTGAACTTGGTGCGGGTCACTTAATCCCCAAGCCTCAGCTTCCTCACCTGTAAGATGTCTCGAGCTATGAGAAATAAATGCGCTCATGTGTAAATGTGCCCAGTAGATAGGAAGACCTCAGTCCTCTTGAAAAGCTACCAGGTAGCCTAGCTCAGAACCTGGGGTGTACCTGCAGGCTATGCCCATCCCACACCTGCAAACCTCCTCAGCACTGTGGGGAAGGCCTTAGCAAGTGCAAGGGTGTTGAGGCCTCTCACATCTGTATCCTTTAACCTATGAAGGGCACAGCTCACAACCACTTGCTTGGCCAGGGGCCTGGAGTCCCCTCCCAGGGTACAGGTCCCTGCTACAAGGACAGCCCAGACAAGGGTATGCCCACCATGTGCAATGTGTCCCAAGGCCCAAGGTTCAGCCTTAGCTGGCGGCAGACAGGCAGATAGGGAGGACCAGAGAACAGCTCATGCCATACATCTGAGGGAATCCTCAGCAGACTTAATGCCAAGAGCCATCCATGCTTCCTCTGATGGGACCCAGCCTATCCCCCACCCCAGCCCCCCAAAACAGAGGGGCTCTGACTCTGCCCCTTCAGTTTCAGACACACGCCTGCACCCAAGTTCCCACCATACTCAGATTCGGCTGAAATTCAGCCCCGATGCCTTGCTCCCATGACCCTCCAGAGCCCGACGATGTGCATTGGGCCTTTCCACGCAGCTGGCGGTCAGACAGCACACTGGAAGGCAGGTCCAGGGCCATGAGGCAGGGAGGACAGGAGGGCAAAGGCCGCAAGTGAGAACCAGGAAACCAGCAAGACCTACAGCCGGGGGCAGGGCTCTGGCGAGTCCCGGGCCCCCATGCACCTCCACTTGCTGCTGAGATGAATTTACCTGATGCATCAATCCAACCCACTTCTGACTTCATGATTTATTCACGTAATTACACCTGAGTTTTAAAAAATACTGATTTACAGCTGCTCTAACATCTGGATAAGGATATCACTGCATTCCTTCCCAGGAAGTTGAGGAGCACTTTGAATTTAACGGGCTACGTTATTTTTTGTTTTTTGGGTTTTAAAAAATTATTTATTTATTTATTTGGGCTGCGCCGGGTCTTCATTGCGGCATGCGGGATCCTTAATTGTGCGTGCACACTCCTCAGTTGCGGCATGCATGTGGGATCCAGTTCCCCAACCAGGGATCGAACCCAGGACCCCTGCATTGCGAGTGCAGAGTCTTAGCCACTGGACCACCAGGGAAGTCCCTGGGCTGTGTTTTTACAAAAAGTGTTCCCCTTCTTCAAATACCTGGGAAGAAAGCTGAATGATACGGGCACTGGGGTAGCTTTCATTTGCTCAAGGGGACAATGAGGGAAGGGAAGGTCACTTCCAAGTCACGGTTATTTCCCAGGGGGGCACAGTGTGTGCCCATTGTCCAGGTGAGAAAACTGAGACCCAGAGGTATTGACGGCTCGGCCCAAGGCCCGAGTTACATAGTGCAGAGTTGATCAGGAGCACGTCCTTGCTACCGCCCGCAGCCTTGTTTGCCTCACCACACCATGCTGTCTTCCAAGAACATTACAGATTTGCTCACTGTTCTTGCCTCCCGCTGCCTGCACTCTATTCTCAAGCTTGAGATATACCCTTCTTAGGCGCACAGCTAGAGTATGTTGAGAACATTTTTCTTCAAGGAAAGCAGAGCACGAGGGGCCAGCTGCCCCTTACCAGTGGTATATGTCCTTGGCATATAGAGCCCTCATTCCCTATTCAGCAAGCACTCAGTAAGACCGCTTTGCATGCCAGGCCCCAGGCTGGCACTATGGGGGGAAAGGTGGCCATACCACCCTCTGTAGCACAGATTAGAATCTAGTGGGCAAGATTGACATTAGTCAAATAATTATGTGATAGATATATCGCCGCAGAGTGAAACATGCACTCTGCAGGAAAAGCCCAGGGCGCCATGTGCATATCTAATAGACCTGGGTATGGCAGGGCACCAAGGAAAAGCTGCCCCGAGAAGCAGTGACTGGGCTGAAATGGAAAGGATGATAGGAGTTAGTGAGGTGTGCAAAGTGGGCACAAGAGCAGCAGGGGCTACTCCAGGGAGAGGAAGCCAGCGTGAGAAGATTCTGGAAAGGCGAGTTTTCTCATTTGTAAAAGGAGGGCGATGATACCACCACAGGGCATGGTAGCCAAGACCGAGATGATGCCATTCAGGAGACTGGCACCCTCTTTTGACCCTGGAAATTTCCCATCAGCAACAATCCAAGGAGGAAAATAAAACCTGACACATGAAGATTTTCAATGAAACACTGTCCAAAAGAACTGACTGAAGAATTGGAAAAAGTTACAATGTTCAATAACAGGAAACATTAGGTAGGTTATGGAACATCAATTCTTTATCTCAATGCAATCATTTAAAATGATCATTAGGAGGTCTTTGCAACAACACAGCAAATGTTTATGCCAGGATGTTAGCTCAAAAAAAAAAAAAAAGCAGAACACAAAATTGCCTCTAGATTATGAGTGACTCTTTATGAAATTCGTGTGCACGTGGTTAGAGAAGAATACAGAAAATGAAAAAGGGGACTGGGCTAGGCAGTAAGGTTATGAAATTCATCCTGATACTGTCAGAATGCCTTAAAAATAAGCAAAATAGGTGTTAGACTAAGAAGAAGGACTTGCATTCAGGTGTGAGAATGGGAAGACGGACCTGCCTTCAGGAATGGGGATGGGAGGAGGGAGACTTAAGTTCCAGTTCTATTCCTGGGTGGCACAGTTGGGCCAAGTCCTTCACCTCTCTGATTCCTGCTCAGTGAGATGAGGGTGGGGGTGTTTCAGTGAGGTTAAAGGACACGTCTAGGGAAGCACTGGAACAGGATGGAAAGTTCGAGTGGCAGAGTGGAGATGGAGCAGTTCTGCAGCTGGGCAAGCTCCAGGATGAGGTCGTAGGAGTCGTTTGCTAAGATGGATGGAGGAGCTTAGGAGAGGGGTGAGGTCAGAGAACCCAGACACCTGTGTGGGCTGAGGCCAAACCTGCCTACATAAAACCCGAAGTAGACGCAAATGGATTACTGCACTACAGGCCCAGGAACAGGTTTTCACTGTGCAGACACAGCAGGAACATTGAGGACTTGAACCCAGATGTTACTGCTGGTGCTGTCTCACTGAGTATGACTCTTATTGCCTCAGGTAGCCCCCAACACTGGTGGTGATGCTGCCAGGGGCTTACAGGCCGTCAGCCTGCAGTTACCACTCCTCCAGTCTGCTGGGCATCTCCTTCCTCCAAGCAGCCAAGACACCAAACTTCAAGGGCGTGTCCATGAGCTTCCAGAGGGGCCCCGAGCAGCTCACCACCTACCTGCATCCTCTCCAGGGCCTCACATTCCCCCTGCGTGCTTGCTGCTCTGAAAGGGAACCCAGGAGTGGGCTGCAGCAGCCCAAAGAGCTATTCTGCCCAAGAGCGCTGACAGCAGAAGTGTGTCATGATAAGGTCCACAGCTACCATGACCACGATCTGAAAGGTGTCCCTTGAAAGCGTCCAACATACAAGCAGCGCAAGTGTTAGAAGCAAATCCTGCGCCAGGCTGCCAGCCCAAACCCTAGCCAGGTTAGGAATCATGTCAGTTTTTCCAAATAAAATGGAAATACACTTTGCTTACATCTCTACCTTATACGATCGAGGGGATTCAATGAGACAAGACACAGAAAGTGCTCAGAAAGTGCCTGGCCTGTGGTAAGCCTCCACAAGTATTAGCTGTTATTATTACTGCCTGCTTGGAATGGAGCAGTTATCCATCTGTTGTCCTCCGGCACTGGAAACTTCCATGAGAAAAGGCGTGTACACACACACACATCTGCGTGCACACACACGCACGGGTGATGTTTGGGAGCCCAGCTCCATCTCTGTCTAGGAGCAGAACCCCTGGGGTAGGGGGGAGTAGTGCCAGCCCTCACACCCCACCACCTGTACCAGACGCCCTCTGCTTTTCTCCACAGAGTTATTTACATTTTCTCATTTGTCTTTCTTCTGCTCTTTCTGATTTCCCACATTCTTTGATTTGTCTGTCCTGTGTTCAACAGGGGAGGTCTTTGATCACTTTCCTAATTCCGTCAGCACCTTTTGGAAGAGGCCCACGCGTCAGAGGGCCCACGGGTGCCTGTGAGTCTGGCAGTTTTTGTGTTTGATCACTCGGTCTCCTGAGTTATTTCAGGGCAGCCCTTGCCTCAGCTGGCTTTCATCCATCCCCACCCTGGCCCGCTTCCCTCTGGGAGCCCGTTCCCTCCCTGCACACCATCATCTGAGTTTGCTCCTCTCCCAAGCCCTGAACGCCAGCCCAAGTTCAAAATTCCAAACATTCATTCCACTTCCCCTTCATTGCCCTTTGCTTCTGCTTTTCTCCTGACCCTTTTTCTAAGCAAACACTCTTCCAGACATGGTTAGAGACTGAATATCTATCACGACATGCATTTGCCTTCCTGTGTATCTTGCTTTAAGGTGTCTTCCCTCATCTGTAAGTCAAAACAGCCATTCTCTAAATTCCAGCAAGGCCTCTGCTTAGCAGCTAAGCAGTGAACGAAGGGGAAAAGGAGCAAATTGAAGTGCACAGAGAAAGAGAAACTACATGCTCAGGGATGATCACTCCCCCCAGTGCTGCCAGGCTTGAGCACGGCTCACAAAGCTCTCAGCAAAGGGCTTGGGTGCCCAACACACAGAGCCCCACTGACCTGCCCCAGGGTAGGGGCCTCTGTCATCAGGCCCAGGGGCCATGGCCACCCTCGAGGTCACAGTGGCCAAGCCATGCCAACTCCCTCGCACACACAACTCCACAGAAGAACGGCAGTGTCCACTACTCTGTGTCCCAATGCCAGATGTCCCTTCAGCCCCAGCTGCAAGCAGTTAAGGCCTGGACATCCTACGATGGTCCCACCCAGATGTTCATCAGATCACCTAAGCATCTGATGGACTGGTCACAACCCTACAGCTCCCTCCGAATTGATCCAGGGTGGGGTCTGGGCCTCAAAGCTGTCTGAAAGCTCCCTAGATGCCTCTATTGTACAGGCCGGGGTGAGACCACTGCATTGAGAGCTGGGACGCAGGAGCCAGGCGGCTGGGATCCAAACCCTGCTTCCACAATCCACCTCCAGCAAGTTACCCCCACCTCACTAGGCCTCGGTGTCCTCAGTTATAAAAGGGAGAATCAAAATAGCACTGCTGGTATATAAAGTAGAAAAGGCATGTGAAGAGCCCAGCACAAGGTCGGCGCTCAATAAACACTAAGTACTCCCGTCTTTCTTTCATCCCGGGGTCATCCCATCCCAATTCTCTCCCTGGCCACCAGGAGGCTTCTGCAAAGGGCTTTTCAGAGGGAAATGGAAAGGCCCCTGGGTCTGTCTCTGGGGTTGGGCTGACTGCCCCAGGCAGTAGGGAAGATGGTGTGGGTCACAGTGCTTGTCACAGGACTACTGAAGCACCCCACTAGAGCAACCAGCTACTGGGAAGGAGGACAGCATTCCTAGAGAGAACAAGGGGTAGGCGGGGCACTAGGGGGACTGCCAGTCGCTACCACCCACAAGCCCAGGGTTCAGGGCAATTCTCCTCAGGCCACTGTTGGACAGGTATTCCAGGACCAGGCTCTCATGGCTCATTCTTCCTCCCTCTCCCGAGCTGACACTCATATTTTTCATCTGAACAAGACTCTGAAAGAGTCAGCCAGATGGGGTGGGCACCTCAATAGCCCCAGAAGACCCTCAGACTCCGAGCGTCCGTGTGTGTCAACTTAAATGAAGGATCAACGTTAATAATCAGGTTTAACAACCAAATAAAATTCTTCATTCATTCATTCGCTTACTCAGTAAACTGCAACTGTCCAGTTGTTGTCCTCTGGCGATGGAAACTTCCACTACTCCTGTACCAGGCATAATGCTGGATGTGGGGAATGCAGAAACAAATACAGTCCACTGTATCAGTAAGCTCTTGCCATAATAATGCCACGTAACAAACCACCCAAACTTCAGCGGCTCCAATAAAGATGTTAAAAAATAAAAATAAAAAACTCAGTGGCTAAAACCAACCGTGATATATTTTTACAGATGTGTGGGTTGGTTGGGGCAGATCTTTTTCTCACTGCAGGCTTGTGGGTCAGTCAGCTCAGTGGCTGTGATCTGACCCTTATGTTTCTCATCCCCCTGGGACTAGTGGATTACCCAGGGCTTATTCCTTCTCTTCTTAAAGGTGAAGGTGGTAGCAACTCAGGAGGAGAGGTGGAAACATCCTACATCTCTTGTACCCGGGCTCAGAACTAGCACCTTGTCAGCCCTGCTAACATGCTGTTGGCCAAAGCAAGACACATGGCCAAACCAAGCCAAAGCATGAGAAAGCACACTCCACCCACCATGAGGCCACAGCAAGGGCGTGATGAAGAATTGGGGGTAACTATTCAACTGGCCACACCCAGCCTCTGCCCTTCAAGAGTTCCTCCTGGCCAGCACAGGGAGTGCAATGTATCAAGAATAATTGCAGCACGATGTGTTTTTGCCCCAGTCACTGGGGCCATTTGGGAGCCAGAGTCTTTTCTAGCCAGAAGGGAACGTCCCCTCTCTCATTCCCCCTACATACATGTCCCGTAAATTAGGCCCAGCAGTTTTTACCCCGTTTGACATGTGGGGAAGAGGCAACTTAGAGGGATAAAGGGGCTTGCCCAAGACACACTCAGTTGCCTCAGTTCTCCACTATTATTTGCATTTGGTGAGAGGGTTTATTTGAAAAAGGAAGTAGATGTAGTGTGCATAGCTTCCCAGGCTAATAGAAAGCAGAGATGAGCTGGTCAATAAGTCATGCTATTTAAGGAGGTCAAAAAAATCCAAACTGATGAGAAGAAGCACTCATGAACTGGCACAGCCTTAATCCACAGGAAGGTACCATTTTTCAGAAAGAAAATGCAAACTTCTGGAGGACTCCCATGTTCTGAGCATACTACAGATACTGTCTCACTGAATCCTCAGGGGAACGCTGTAAGATGCTGAGGTGCTGGCTCCATTTGATGGATGAGGAAATGGACAATCAGAGCAACTAGAGTCCTTGCCCTGAGTCCCACAGCTGGTGGGTGGCAGAGACAAGGCTGCAGGCAGACACCTTCTGTCTGAAGACCTGAGTCGCCACTGAATGCCTTAGATGACAACACAGGAGTCATCCACGTTGGCCCAGGTGAGGACAAAGCACAGGCCAGGCCAACAAGGAACAGACGGGCTCACAGAGAATCCCCGTGCCGTGTCTATAGGATGAGGGGTGGCTCAGCTCTCACCCACAACCTCCTGGGATGGACCTCATCGGCCAGCCTCAGGGATACGCAGTCTCTTCCCAGCTCCTCAAGCGAACATCTGTTTTTCTCAAAGCTGTGAATGTCACATCAAAAATTTCCAATTACCTTCCCCTTGGTTTTATTCAGCATCAGTGTATTGGAGGCATAATTAGTCTGAGATGAAAACCTGTATTGTTCCCTTCCCCTCAGCAATGAAATAGGTTTCCAAATGTGCCAACAGAGAGGATTCTTCTCCAAAAATGACAAACAGAAAGTGAAGGATGAAAGCAGGAGTGAAAGACAGATGGATGACAACTGTGGCTGAGTTAGGACGGGGTGGGGGATGTGATGGTGGAACCTGCCAAGGAGCTCCAGCTCCGAATCTCACCTCCTCCTCGCCTCCTAATGAGGATGGGCCTTTTCTGCGGCATAAAAGTGACGCTGATGGAGATGAAAGGCCAATTTCCACTGATTTGTTTCCTAATGATACATCATGAGAACGAGGCGCCTTGGGGGGTTGCTGAGTGTGGAGGTGTCTGAGCATCCTTCTCCCCAGGGCTGGCCATACCCAGAGCCTGGGGGCCTTGGCCGAGGTGTGGAGGCTTCCCATTGGCCAGGGTTACCCAGAATTGGGGGAAAATAAAGACAGACACAAATTTTACATGAGTAGAAAATACTCCTAGAAGTTGGGTATTCAAGGAACCAAGACTCAGAGGTTCTCATTGACCCCAAGTCTTGCAAGAGACGAGACATTTAGCCTCTGATTTGTCCAGTACTTGTCCAAGCAAATCTTCAAGGGTCCTATTAGTACAATACGGGCAATGATATCCATTCTGCTCCTACTCTTGCCTTCTTATAGGCTCGCCCCACAAAGCAGCCAGAGGGATCACTAAATGGAAAACAGTTCATGTTATTGTCCTAGAAAAACCCTCCAATGACTTCCCTTCACACTTGAAATAAAACCCACTTCCTCACCTGGGCCGCAGAGCCCAGGAGGTGTACCGTCAGCCACCTCTCTCACCTCACATGTCACTCTCTCCCCTCCTCTCACTAAGCTCCAGCCACTCAATCATTCTCGTTCTGTTCTTCCAACCAGTCGGCCTTTATTCCCACCTTGGGACCTTGGCAATGGCAAAGGTCTCCCTTACAAGAGCAAAGGCCCTCACGGGCCTGATTCCATCAAGCAGGTCTTAGCTCAGAAGTCGAAAGTGGCCCCCAATCACTCCATATCATGTCATCCTATTCTGGGTTCCTTCGTATAGATATCATGTGGTATCATCTTGCTTTTTGCCTCTTCCTCTCGCACCCAGAATGTAAGCTCTGTAGTTGTGGGGACCTCACCTGTCTTATTACCCACCACACCCCAGCACCTTGCAGAGTTGCAGAGCATCTGACACACAGGACACACAGGGCACACAGGAAGGGCTCAATAAATATTGATGGACTCAAGACCAGTAGGGAAGCTGGTGGGACTTGGCTTACAAAGAGGACCACAAGATGAATACATACTACCTTCAGATAACTGAGGGACTGACATGGGGGAAAGAGTAAAATTGTTACGTGGCCCAGAACATGGATCTAAGACTAATGAGAAGCCATGGGACAGATTTTGCCCAACATTAAGTAGGAGCTTTCTCACTGTTGAGCTGCCCAATAACAGAATGGGTTTCCTCAGTAGATGGCGAGTTCCCCATCTCTGGAGGTGTGTAAGCAGAGGCCACTGTTTGTGCCCATGGAGTCAAGAGATGAGCATCCTTCTAAGTTCCTGAGTCCACAGCCATCATCAACATCCACTTTGGTGTCTTCTGTCTTGGTCTTATTCTCCCATCCAGATTATAATCCCTTGAGCAAGGGCAGTGTATCTTTCTCCAGCAGAGCCCCCCAGTGCCTTGCACAGGGCAAGGCCATGGTGACAGATGGAGCACACATGTCCGCCAGACATGGAGTGGAGTAAAACGTGCCTGATTCCCTTTAAGGTGAAAGCAGGAGGCTCCAGGCTGGGCTATCTCCGTGGGGCTCCATGTGGAGATGGGCACCTTCCTGACAGGGCTGAGCTTGTGGCCTGTGCCTTCGTCCAGGGACACAAGCCTGGAGAGTGGACAGGCGAGGAGGTGAAAGAGGAAGAGGTGGCAGTCACAGAACACCACAATCTGCACTCTGATTGCTTGTCCCCCCCGGGAGGGGCTGACATGATTTCCAGCCCCAGACAAGGAACCGAGGCTCAGGGAGGCCAGGCTTCTGGTCCAGTCCTACAGTGCGTCTAGGTGATGCTGAGAGTTGAGCTCAGATCTGAAGGATGCCATGACCCGCAATCTTGACACCTTGACCCCCAATGCGACAGACACTTTCCTCCCCATTTTAGACCTATCCAGTTGGAAATATTCTCAACACATTCTGCCTTTTCCTCTCCCCTGTCTCCGGAGAAACTGAGGCCCCTTCAATCCCCCAAGTCGAGCCCAAATTGGAACTACATTCGGTTCCCTATTGTTTCATCCAGCCTCGTGCCTGTTCAGAGGGAAGCTGATAGAAAAGTACATTCACATGCTCCCTCCTCCCAGCCGTGTGCAGGCACAGAGCTCTCTGTGCATGCCACACCGCCTTTCCATCACCTGGGACAGGTACTCACATGGAGGCACTCAGCGCCGATTTGCCAAATAACCATGCGTCAGGACAAGTCATGTCAGAATACTCTTCCCTCCCAGCCCACTAACAGGAACCCAGTATCAGCCACTGTATCTCCTCCAGTTCCTCGGGCTTCCTGGGCTGGTTCGTGGGCTTTTGCAGGAAAAAAAAAAATAGGGGCAGAAAGAAGGAGGAGTGAGGAAGAGAAGCTATAAAAGGTGACGTATCCAGAGTCTGGGGAGACGGTGGCTTCTAAGAGACAAAGGGGGAGAGAGAAAGAGAACGAGGATCCTAAGAAGTGTTGTGCGTGATGAACTGGATCTTCTGACAGTCTTCAAAGGATTCAGTCAAGAACTGTTAAGCACATCATTATGTTTCCTGTTGGTTTGTTTGTTTTCTAGTGTGGCTTTACATAGAGGCTGGGCCATGGGGCACCACCAGTTTTATTTGGATTACAAATGAATGACATGCTAGTCTCCAGTGACAGTAACTCTGACTTACTATGTTAGCCATATTTAGAATTAGTCACACAAAGAAACCTGGCTCCTCATTCGTATCATAGTAAAGTGTATTACCCTCTCCACCACAGAAATGAAAGAGGTTCAGTGAAAATTCTGAAACTGTAAATGTCTATTTTTGTACTCAACTATGAAAGAATTTGTGAATATATGTAAATATGTTAATTAAATTTTATGGGTCATGTTAAAATATTTTTTAAGCAGATGAATGAGTAAATAAATAAATGAGAACCCCAAATCCATTGTTTAGCTCACAACGTCATAAGTCTCTCCTGCCTGTGTGAGAAATGATAACAGTCAATATAATTCCTAGGTAAAGATCTGCCCTGTGCTAGGCACCTTTTTACATGTATTAACTCCTTTAATCTTGACAGCCATCTATGAGGTAGGTAATAACATTACCTGCATTTTGCAGGTGAGAAAAGTGAAACGTTCACTTTGGATCCCATAGTTAGCGCTGGAGCCACAATTCCAACTCAGGAGGATGGTTCCAGCCCCATGTGTTTAGCTACTCTATGAATCTGTGCAAAGATTCAACTTGCCTGCTGAGCCAGCTACCCCACTACACAGGGTCAGCCCCATCCCAGCTGCTCCTGTCAGAAGTAGCCTGCGAGCTGTTGCCCTGAGAGGCCAAAACGTGTGCATATCTTGTAACAGCTTAGGGTTAAATGGCACAAAAATCAACCCAATGCAGTTGTCACCTTCTTGGTTATAACTGATAAGTGCTTACAAAATTTTATTTCACAGAAACACAATAATGACATGAAAAATAGGTATTTGGAAAGCACTGAGGCTCAAATGTTGAGGCTGAGGCATGTCTGCAATACCTCTACCCCCAGAATCTGTCATGCAAACACCCAAGAGCAATAATGCTGCTCTGCATCCCTTCTCCTCAATAGAGCACTCAGGGAGGAGCCCCAGGGGTGACAGGCTGGAAGGGGCAGGGTTGGAACCTCAAGCAAATTTAGCTTGCCTTAGAAGCCATGAGGCTGGAGACTGCTTATGGGAGGATGGTACCCACAAGCAGAGGGCTTCTCAAGGGCTGAGAATGTGTCTCACTCATCTTTCTATTTCCGGAGACCAGTGCCAGGTCTGACACACATGCAAAAGTCAACATGCAGAAGTGCTTGTGGGTTTTTGACTTGAATTAATAAGTGGAATTGAATGGCCTTCTCTGTTTCATAGAGTAAAGGGCATGAAAGTTGCAAGACAGACCAGGTGGCCAGGGCTGTGGCTCACCGAGAGCACATGGAGCGTCCTCTCCTTAAGTGTGGGCTGCACGCTGTGGCATCTTTCCAAAAAGGACAGTATAGGAAAAGAGAAACACAAACTAACTTCATGGTGAAGACACTTGACAAACACAACCTCAGCCAGGTGGTCAAGGTCAACATCAACAGTGATCACTTATATTGATAGCACATTCTTTGATGTGACGATGAGAATGGCACTCTTCCTCTCCCAGTCTAATCATGAGAAAACATCATACAAATCCCAACTGGGGGACATTCTACATCATACCTGGCCAGTGCTCCTCAAAATCGTTAAGGTCATCAACAGCAAGGAAAGTCTGATAAACTAACACAACCAAGAGGAGTCTAAATGATGACTAAAGCAATGTGGTGTCCTGGATGGGTTCCTAGAGAAGAAAAGGCACAGAAGGAAATGGGAATAAAGCATGGACTTTAGCTAATAAAAATGCATCAGTAATGGTTCATTAATTGTGACAAAGGTACAATACGAATGGAAGATGCTCATAATAGGGGAAACTAGGTGTGGGGTATATGAGAACTCTCTGTGCAATCTTCGCTGCTTTTCTGTAAATCAAAAACTATTCTAAAATTAAAAGTTTATTTTTAAGAATTGGAGCCTCGTCCTGAGTTCTATACTTCCAAAATAGTCCTCAAAAGTGTTCCCTTTGGGCTTCCCTGGTGGCGCAGTGGTTGAGAGTCCACCTGCCGATGCAGGGGACACGGGTTCGTGCCCCGTCTGGGAAGATCCCACATGCCGCGGAGCGACTAGGCCCGTGAGCCATGGCCGCTGAGCCTGCGCGTCTGGAGCCTGTGCTCCGCAACAGGAGAGGCCACAGCAGTGAGAGGCCCGCATAACGCAAAAAAAAAAAAAAAAAAGTGTTCCCTTTTCCCCAATTATCCCTGCCTTCATCAGTGCTATGTCAACGCTCACCCAAATATTGCCACCACCCTTCCTCCCTGGCCCCAGGCCCCCACCCAATCCACCCTGCTCCCTGAGGCACCCAGAGCTTTCAGCAGCACAGATGTGACGCCCATGTTGCAATGGCTCCCCTATCTTCAGGATTGATTCCAGCCCCCAGCACTGCATCTGGGGTCCTTTCACAGCCTTGCTTCCTACTCTTCCTGTAAATGCCTATTACTCTGTCCCCAAAAAGCTATTTCTCCAGCTTCCATGTGCTTCCCTCCCATGCTCCTGTACTTGCTGATCTGTCACCTGGGATGTCCTCTGCCCACTGTTTACCCAGGCTGACTCATGCCTGTCCTTCAAGACGCAGCTCATACATTGCTGCCTACTTTGGCCCCAGGGGGGGTATGTTGGCTTTGGTGGACACCCCAATCATACCTACACTTAAATCTATTCTGTATTGTTGATGATTGCCTACTTTCGCTGAGGACAGGCACAGTGTTCTCACTCATGTATTTCTAGTGCCAGTCTTCACCAAATGTTTATTTAACAATGAGTTAATCACTAGGGGAAAAGGTGGGGTAAAAAAATCGTAGCCAGCATTCCAGGACTTTTGTTCCTGGGTTTTAAATTACAGATTCTATGCTTCAGAGACCCATCAGCCTCGCTAGAGTCCTGTGTAACCACATTCCATTATATGGCAAATGTAATGGTTACTAGATTTAATTATAGCAGGATAATTAATGTCAAGGTATTGCCAGTCTGGACATAAAAATTAAATATCACCTTCAATGTAACTATTCTCTAATGCTGTGATGACTGGGCTTGGAAATTCCAGTTTCTGAGGAGAGGTACCTTTACCATGGGGGAAGCGATGCCAGGTAGGACTTCTGCCTTGCCAGCTGCCACTGTCCTCCAGGAAGCGTGCCTCTGCCCTGGCTTGAGGCTGAGCTCCTGGCACCCCTCACCCTGAGATGGGCCCCATCTCTTACACACGCAGGCACAGGCCACCATACCTGGTCTTGCTCTGGCTAAACCAAGGACCTTAGACAGAGGAATTTCTCAAGGGATCTCTCTAGGACCCTTGGGAGGTTCCCAAGTCACACGTCCTTTCGTGACCTCAACTTAGCTCCATAACAAGAAGTAAGAGCAACCATGAGGAATGATGGACCCTCAGAACCTATGTCAAGGCAGAGACTGTACAGCCACAGCTCAGGGAGGGGATGCCCCACCTGCTGCAGACCAGGAAGGCCTCACCTTGGGCCTCCAACCCTCTGCCACGTCCTCTCCTCCAGCCACTCACAAGCCTGGCTCCGGTTCCATCCTTAGTGTGACTGTGATTTCATTCTGTGCCTTAACAAAAAACATTGTCTCCTGTCAGTAGACTTCTGGCTACTCTCAAATGCTAGGACCACGATTGCTCACACCACACAAGCCAAACACAGGATGCAATGTGCCACCCTAGCCCCTCTCTTTCCCTGGATCCAGCCTGGACTCGGGAAGAGACAAGCCCAAGCTCCCTCCTGGCTTGCTGGAACATTTATAAATACTAGAGCCCTGAGCAGCCATGTCATGAATCCTACTACCCTAAGGCCACCATGCTGTGAGGAAGCTCAAACTAGTATATTCAGAGAGACCATGTGAAGAGGGAGAGATGCCCAGCCAGCCTCCAGCTTCTCCTTCCCCTCACTGTTCCAGATCCAGCCATTGTCTGACTGGAACAGCAGGACAGACCCAATCCAAAATCACCCAGCTGAGCCCTTACCAAATTTCTGACCCGAGGAAAACATGAGAGAAAATAAAATAGTTTTTGTTTTAAGCTACTAAGTTTCAGGGTGGTTCATCACACAGCAATAGATCACCAGAACAAAGGTCCAACATCAGAGCTACTGCAGTGAACAAACAGTTCTCGGATCCTTCTTCCAGCAGCCAAACTTGGCTTCAGCTTCTCAGAGTGGTCCCGGTCCCAATGTGGGACAGAGAACGATGTGCCAATGTCCTGGCGCTCCTGCTCAAACAACTCCGTGAAACATTTACTCATAGCCCACAATCGCAGGGCCTGGGATTCCCAGGCCCCATCAACCCCACACAGCAAGGACTCCTTGCCCCTACCTCCCTCCCACCCACCAACCAGAAGTGAAATAAAAATCACCTCTGAGGGCTTCCCTGGTGGCGCAGTGGTTGAGAGTCCGCCTGCCGATGCAGGGGACACGGGTTCGTGCCCTGGTCCGGGAAGATCCCACATGCCGCGGAGCGGCTGGGCCCGTGAGCCACGGCCGCTGAGCCTGCGCGTCCGGAGCCTGTGCTCCGCAACGGGAGAGGCCACAACAGTTGAGAGGACTGCGTACCGCAAAAAAAAAAAAAAAAAAAAAAAAAATCATCTCTGAGCACTCTGTGACTGAGCTGAGACCTCATGTTACAAGTAAGACAAAGATGGTGCCAAAGGCTGTAGTTCTGATGGGAAGCACAAACTGCACGGCCATCCACAATCCACATCATCATTACCACCATCATCATCATTACCATCTGCACAATCACCATGATCATCATCGCCACCATCAGCACCACCATCTTCATCATAATCTTCATCACCATCATCACTATCACCATCATCACCGCCATCATCACTACCACCACCACCACCACCATCATAACTATCATCATCACCGTCACCACCATCTTCACCCTAATCATCATTGTCATCATCACTGTTACCAGCAGCAGCAACAGCAGAAGCATCACCACCTTTATCACAGTAATACCAGGGACAGTTACTGAGCACTTTACTATGTACCAGAAACCATCCTAAGCACTTCAAATGCACTGTCTTGTCAAACTCTCATCACATTCTCATGATGTTGCCCTGCTACTACCCCCCATCCTAGAGATGAGAAGACAAAGTTTTACAGCAGTTTTATAACTTGCCCACAGCCACCAGCCATAAGGCCAGTGCTGGGATTCTAACCCCAAATGCACTAACTCCAAAGGCCATGCCCATTCTAACTGCTCTGGCTCTCCTTCCCTCAAGCCGGCTCCATGGCTCTTCACCCTGAATTGCTTTAGCAATATTCCACTGGAGACCCCAGACCCCCGAACATTACCCGGCACTGCCTCAGTCCCTGCATCTGGAAAATGGGAGTGGTGACAACAGCCTGGTCTGGGCAGAGTGTCAGATCTGAGGGACCCTATGTCGTGGGAGGGGGCAGGGTGCAGTCACTTACTAATCACCTGCTCTAGGTCAGGTAATGCTGGGCACTTCCCATACGTCTCATTTAAACTTCACCAAGCCCCGGGGGCAAGCAGGGATTAGCTTCCTATTTTACCAGTGACCCCAGATTCAAAGAGTGAGCCCAGCTGTGTAACTCCCAAGCCCTTGCTCTTTCTGTTGCCCCCAGTGCTCCCCAAACTTGAGGACGGGTCATACCTGCCACACGGCAAGGCCCCTCTGTCTGACCATGTCGGAGAAGCAGGGTCATTCACTGTACATTCACTTAGAGGGATGAATGGGCCCGGGATGTATTTGCTTTGCCTTCCCTGGGGCAGGCAGCCATTCTGGGCATGGCTCCAACCTCAGAGGAAGAGACACCAGACAACTGGAAGGGAACACACAGTCCCAGGGTTGGAATTCTCCCTGCTCAGCCTCTTCCTGGCTCTGGAGTCCAGCCGGGTACCCAGCTAGCTTATTATACAACTTCCCTTCTTTTTGAAGCTAAAACTAGCCAGATTTGAAAGGACACCTCCCCTCAAAGAAAGAAAAAGTCATGATTTTTTTTAAATTGGCCACTGAATTAAATGTGCAAATAGTGTTCCCCATCACAAAGAGAAAGTCTTTTTTCCCCCCACCTTTTATTTGCCTCCGAGGTTTCCTATTATGCCTAGGCTATAGCCATGGCCCTGATGGGACTGATCCCATGGGGTCTGAACACATGGAGAGCCCCAGTGGGGTGTGGAAGGGGGTTGGGGGAAGCAGGCGGATAAAGGTGGGACCCAAGAGCAAACTGACCCGCATTACACACACACACACACGTACACGTGCACACACATGCACACAAACATACAACAGCAGCCCAGATTTGTTTACATATTGGCACAAGTGCCAACAAGCAGAGGCCAACAGGTGGGGAGGCCTGCACTGGCTCAGTAGCAGTCCTGCCTGACTCCCATTAGGTGACTGAGGAAAGGTTAGTCATGGTTGGGTTTGAATTCCCTGGTGAAGGAGAGAGGAAAGACGTTTCTGCAAAGAGCATGTCCTCTCGGCCTTTCCAGAAGGAGAGCCCTTGGAACAGCAAGGCAGGCCCATTTGCACACACATTAATAAAGTGAAAAGCTGTTTAGGTTGATTACTTGCTCCTCACGGAAGCTGCCGTGGTGGTTGCCAGGAGGCTGCACTCCCCGCTGAGAACTTGCCTGGTGAGACACAAAGCAGGGGCCTAATTCCCACACCAAGGGCCCATGCAGAGAGCCCCAAACGAGCTCCTGTGCCCTCCCAGAAAGCAGTGCTTTGTGCTCCGACCCTGGACCCCTCCCCACATTCACCTCCCACCACCCTTCCCCTGGCTCACCCTGTGCCAGGCCCACCCTCCTCCTCACAGATCCTCCAGTGTGTGCCAAGCTCAGTCCAGCCTCAGGACCCTTGCACATGCTTTCCAACTGCTGACATCGCTCTGCAGTCAGATCTTGCTTGATGGGCTCCATCACATCCTTCTGGTCGCTCCACGAAAGCCACCTCCTTGGCAGCACCATCTCTCATCACTGCAACTAAAACAGTGTCCCAACGACCCACTCTCTTCTTACCTTGCCTTATCTTTCTTCGAGGAGGTTGTCACTAACTGAATTACTTTGGGTTTATTCATTTATTTGCTTAGTGTCTGCCCACTGCCTCCACTAGAATGTGAGCTCTTTGAAGTCAGGGACCATATCTGTCTCAGCCCTTCTGTATGCCCAGTACCGAGAATGGCCTGGTCCATACTGGCTGCTGGATTAACATTTAATCCATTTCAAGACAAGCAAACTGAGACCTGGAGAGGCACTAGAGTCAGAAAGAGCACAGCATCCCAGTGGAGCCTGGTCTGGGCCGGGCTCAGGCATTTACTTGGGCTGTAGACTCACTTCTCATGTTTTTCTAAACCATGTCTCACTTGCAGGAAGGGACCAACCTCACCTCTCAGTTGCTTCCCAGCTCTAGTTGCTTCCCAGCTCTCAGAAAGAGCTGTGTGGAGTAGAGGCTCAAAGAGTCACCAAGTACATCAGCCAGGCTTTTAAGAAATCGACCAGTTCCCGGTATCATACTCAGGAGCACCCAGGGCCATGGAAAGCTACCAGACTCAAGAACAGGACACTGCCGACCCCAGGATAAGCAACTAGCAGCAGCACTGTGGAGTACTATTAGGGCCCAAACCAACACCAGTGATAACCTCTGTCTAAGGAGTTGACCTCCACACACTTAGTTCGCATTTAATGTAGACTTTGAGCAACGATGTATAATAAGCCCAAGAACTTCCTGCAAATAAATACAAAGAAGGATCCTAAGGCAGGTCAGCAACATCCTGACACCAACTGGCAAGGGCAGGAAGAATAACAGATGCACAGAAAATGGGGTATCTTGAGGATCCAGGAGTGAAACAGGAACTCTTAGGAACACTGTGCTAAGGATGATGGTTGATTCCTAGTGAGAAAGAACTGGGGAAGGAGAATGGGCTCACTTCATTCTATGCCCATATTTTAATATGCTGAAGTTGACAGTATATAAGAGATAAGCCAGACATTGCCACTCAGCAGTCTGAAAAGTCTTATCAGCCCTGCCACAGGCAGAGTTGGCCAACGGAGAGCTTAAAAATCTAGTAATTAGTTGCCGACATTTAAGAATTAAGAGATTTCACAGTAAAGTCCAGATTTCTGCCTCCTGTTGAGACACAGGAAGCAGCAGCTGCACCAGGCCTTCACGTGGGAACCTCACTGAAGCCTGAGCATCCCCTCCAGGGAATGATGTGCCCTCCAGGTGCCCACAGGTGCTACACTCTCAGCTCTTCTCACAGCCCACCTGCTCTACACTTTAATATACCTGCCTGGAGGTCATGGGCATTCAGGTTTGTGATTTGTGTCATATCTGGCTGGCAAAGGGTGGCTTTAGCCATTCTTACCTAACCCTTTGGTTGTCTTCAAAATCTGCACATGACAGAATTAGCCAAGAGTGGTTCTTGGGGTTGCCTGGGTTGGATGGACCCACTTGACTACTGCAGAGCCGCAAGAAAAGAGCTGATGCACGGTGCCTTCCCCCATGCTGTCAGCATGGCACTCTCTCCAGTCGGGGGCTCACCGGTGGGCACCCAATTCTCTCGCTCATAGCTCTTCCTGAGTGTGAATTTTCTCTCCAGTTAAGCTTGGCCACTCTTTGGGGGCGGGGCCTGTACCTTTCTCCCCCAAAGCACCCACTGTGAGGGGTCTGGGGGCAGGTCCCACTCTGTCTTGATGGTGGTCGACCACCGACAGTGCAGAAGGAGCTCAAAGGCTGCTCAAAGCACTGCTCCTCTGAGCCACTGACACTTCCACCCTTGACCCCAATAGCCAGGTTGGTTCTACAATCTCAGTCAAGTACCATCCAAAGACACGAGGAAGGTATTATTATCCCAGTTAGCAGATCCGTAAACAGGCTCAAAAAGATGGCGCCAACTGTGAGCTGGGGTCTCACCGTGTGCCTATCTGTTCCAACGGCAATGTCCCTTCCTCTGTGCTGTCAGCAGCCCTAGCTCCTGAAGACGCACCATCGTGTCCCCAGCTGAGCATCTAAAAGCCTCAGATTTCCTCCGGGAAGAAGGGACTAGGTGGGTACGGGAGGAAGGAGGAAAAAAAGGGGACACACTCGGGTCTTCTGCCCTGGCTCTTGTTACTGAAATTAAAGTGCTTCTAGTCCTGAATCTCCCTATGGAGAGATTCAGGGTAGGAATCCAATGCCTTCCCTCACTGCCTGCCAGTGTTCCGGGGCTTGGTATATGGAGTTGGGGGATGCACGCAGGTTTCCCCTAGTAAATGTTTCCTTCGATGTTCTACTTGCATCTGCTGCTTTCTTCTCACACCTTCACACTGGTCTCCCCCAGCATCTCCTTTCTCCCCAATCTCCAGGGCTCCAACTGTGAACCACAACCCTCGTTCTTTGCTTTCTCCCTGACATCACTCATGGGTGCGGATACTGAAGACTCACGGGTAACACACCAGGGGAAGGGATACGCCACTCCACTCCCACATAGCAAACAGCTGAGAAATGAGTATTAGACCCACCTATTCATGGCCCATCAACCACGCCCACGTCTCTCCTTCAGTCAATCGACCCAGCAGCAGGTCTCCACCAGAACCCCTCATGTCAACCACCAGCACATTTCAAACTTTGGAATGTTGACCTTGCCCAGAGTCACAAAAGATTTTATTCCTCTCAATGCCTCAGGGCCTCATATCCTTAAATTTTCTAAGACTCATTCATCTCCCCATTGACACAATAGTGCTAGCCATGTGCTAGGCACTGTGAAGGAGGAAACAGGGAGATCTGCACCCCAGAATGTTCCCTATGCTTAATTCTTAGAGTAACCTTGTGAGTCAAGTATCATTAACTCCTTTGTACAGATAGGGAAACAAAGCTCAGAAAGGTGCACGGTGAGGAACGGGACAGAAGCTGGACCATGTCTGTTTGGAACTCTGCTCTTTCCCCGTCCCACTGACCACACTATAGAAGGGTCAAGTAAAATGCCCTCAGGCTTGCTGGTGACCACAGTGTCCCCTGAAAGATGCTCTTCCGGTTACCAAGGAGAGGCACAGGCAGCCTGTCCATCCATCCCCTCACACTCTCTGCAGGTGTGTTGGCAAAGACAGGACCGCGATGGGGCAAGAGGGATCCCTCGTTCCCCAGATGAACCGTCAGAGGTATCCAGTCCACCTTCTGGAACCCGACCCCACCTGCTCTTCAATGGCAATTATCATCGAGCCCACCATTTGTCAAATTATAGGAGGAAAATGGGCTTCCCCTTGATCTGTCAAAGGCAGCAAGTTTCCTCCTTCTCCCAGTGGCATGTAGTCGAAAAGATCTGGGTTGTGAGTCAAGGAGTTCTGAATTCCCATCCCAGCCCTGTCACTCTATCTGTGGGAGCACAAGCAAATCTCTAAATCCCCCAGGCTCCAGAGCTCTGTGACAGCCCTTCCTTTCCAGCATTGCTGAGGAGATTCGGTGAGTTCATGGGTCTAAATAAGCGAGTTTGATAAAGGCCTGTTTTCCATCTCTCCTGCTGTTCCACATCCCCCACCTTGCCACTCTCACCCCAAAGTTGACCAAGGTCAAAACAAAGTTCAAGAGGACCTTCAAGATGGCGGAGGAGGAAGACGTGGAGATCACCTCCCTCCCCACAGATACATCAGAAATACACCTACATGTGGAACAACTCCTACACAACACCCACTGAATGCTGGCAGAAGACCTCAGACTTCCCAAAAGGCAAGAAACTCCACACGTACCTGGGTAGGGCAAAAGAAAAAAAGGAAAAAACAGAAACAAAAGAATAGGGATGGGACCTGCACCTCAGGGAGGGAGCTGTGAAGGAGGAAAGGTCTCCACACGCTAGGAAGCCCCTTCACTGGCGGAGACCAGGGGTAGGTGCAGGGTTAGCCTCAGAGTCATGGAGGAGAGCGCAGCAACAGGGGTGCGGAGGGCAAAGTGGAGAAATTCCCATACAGAGGACTGGTGCCGACCAGCACTCACCAGCCCGAGAGGCTTGTCTGCTCACCTGCCGGGGTGGGTAGGGGATGGGAACTGAGGCTCGGGCTTCGGAGGTCAGATCCCAGGGAGAGGACTGGGGCTGGCGGCGTGAACACAGCCTGAAGGGGGCTAGTGCACCACAGCTAGCCGGGAGGGAGTCCGGGGAAAAGTCTGTAACTGCCTAAGAGGCAAGTGCCCATTGTTTCGGGGTGCACAAGGAGAAGGGATTAAGAGCACCATCTAAACGAGCTCCAGAGACGGGCGCGAGCCGCATCTATCAGCGCGGACCCCAGAGACAGGCATGGGATGCTAAGGCTGCTGCTGCCAACCACCAAGAAGCCTGTGTGCGAGCACAGGTCACTATCCACACCCCACTTCCAGGGAGCCTGTCCAGCCCGCCACTGCCAGGGTCCCGGGATCCAGGGACAGCTTCCCCGAGAGAACGCACGGCGCGCCTCAGGCTGGTGCAACGTCACGCCGACCTCTGCCGCCGCAGGCCCGACCAGCACTCCGCACCCCTCCCTGCCCCCGGCCTTAGTGAGTCAGAGCCCGCAAATCAGCTGCTCCTTTAACCCCCTCCTGTCTGGGCAAGGAAAAGACGCCCTCCGGTGACCTACACGCAGAGGCGGGGCCAAATACAAAGCAGAATCCCGGGAGCTGTGCGAACAAAGAAGAGAAAGGGAAATCTCTCCCAGCAGCCTCAGAAGCAGCGGATTAAATCCACACAATCACCTTGATGCACCCTGCATCTGTGGAATACATGAATAGACAACGAATCATCCCAAATTGAGGAGGTGGACTTTGGGAGCAACTGTACACTTGGGGTTTGCTTTCTGTGTCTAATTTGTTTCTGGCTTTATGTTTATCTTAGTTTAGTATTTAGAGCTTATTATCATTGGTAGATTTGTTTATTGGTTTGGTTGCTCTCTTCTTTCTTTTTTTTATTACTTTTTTTAATTTTAATAATTTTTTTTATTTTTTATTTTAATAACTTTTTTGTTCTTTCTTTTTCTTTCCTCCCTTTTCTTCTGAGCCGTGTGGCTGACAGGATCTTGGTGCTCCAGCCAGGTGTCAGGCCTGAGCCTCTGAGGCGGGAGAGCTGAGTTCAGGATGTTGGTCCACCAGAGACCTCCTGGGCCCACATAATATCAATCGGCAAGAGCTCTCCTAGAGATCTCCATCTCAACGCTAAGACCCAGCTCCACTCAATGACCAGTAAGCTCCATGCTCGATACCCCATGCCAAACGACTGGCAAGACAGGAACACAACTCCACCCATTAGCAGAGAGGCTGCCTAAAATCATAATAAATTCACAGACACCCCAAAACACACCACTGGACGTGGTCCTGCCCACCAGAAAGACAAGATCCAGCCTCATCCATCAGAACAGAGGCAACAGTCCCCTCCACCAGGAAGCACAACCCACTGAACCAACTTTAGCCACTGGGGACAGACACCAAAAACAACGGGAACTACGAACCTGCAGCCTGCGAAAAGAAGACCCCAAACACAGTAAATTAGGCAAAATGAGAAGACAGAGAAATACACAGCAGAGGAAGGAACAAGGTAAAAAACCCACCAGACCAAACAAATGAAAAAGAAATAGGCAGGCTACCTGAAAAATAATTCAGAGTAATGATAGGAAAGATGATCCAAAATCTTGGAAAGAGAATGGAGAAAATACAGGAAAGGTTTTAACAAGGACCTAGAAGAACTAAAGAGCAAACAATGATGAACAACACAATAAATGAAATTAAAAACTCTCTAGAAGGAATCAGTAGCAGAATAACTGAGGCAGAAGAACGGATAAGTGACCTGGAAGATAAAATAGTAGAAATAACTACCACAGAGCAGAATAAGGAAAAAAGAATGAAAAGAATTGAGGACAGTCTCAGAGACCTCTGAGACAACAGTAAACACAACATTCGAATTATAGGGGTCCCAGAAGAAGAGAAAAAGAAAGGGCCTGAGAAAATATTTGAAGACATTATAGTTGAAAACTTCCCTAATATGGGAAAGGAAATAGTCAATCAAGTTCAGGAAGCACAGAGAGTCCCATACAGGATAAATCCAAGGAGAAATACGCCAACACACATATTAATCAAACTACCAAAATTAAATACAAATAAAAAATATTAAAAGAAGCAGGGAAAAGCAACAAATAACATACAAGGGAATCCCCATAAGGTTAACAGCTGATCTTTCAGCAGAAACCCTGCAAGCCAGAAGACAGTGGCAGGACATATTTAAAGTGATGAAAGGGAAAAACCTACAACCACCATTACTCTACCCAGCAAGGATCTTTAACACCCCACTTTCACCCATGGACAGATCATCCAAAATGAAAATAAATAAGGAAACACAAGCTTTAAATGATACATTAAACAAGAGGGACTTAATTGATATTTATAAGACATTCCATCCAAAAACAACAGAATACACATTTTTCTCAAGAGCTCATGGAACATTCTCCAGGATAGATCATATCTTGGGTCACAAATCAAGCCTTCGTAAATTTAAGAAAATTGAAATCGTATCAGGTATCTTTTCCAACTGCAACGCTATGAGACTAGATATCAATTACAGGAAAAAAAAACTGTAAAAAATACAAACACGTGGAGGCTAAACAATACATTACTAAATAACCAAGAGATCACTGAAGAAATCAAAGAGGAAATCAAGAAATATCTAGAACCTAATGACAATGAAAACACGATGACCCAAAACCTATGGGATGCAGCAAAAGCAGTTCTAAGAGGGAACTTTACAGCAATACAATTCTACCTCAAGAAACAATAAAAATCTCAAATAAACAACCTAACCTTACACCTAAAGCAATTAGAGAAAGAAGAACAAAAAAAACGCAAAGTTAGCAGAAGGAAAGAAATCACAAAGATCAGATCAGAAATAAATGAAAAAGAAATGAAGGAAACAATAGCAAAGATCAATAAAACTAAAACCTGGTTCTTTGAGAAGATAAACAAAATTGATAAACCACTAACCAGACTCATCAAAAAAAAAAGGGAGAAGACTCAAGTGAACAGAATTAGAAAGGAAAAGTAACAACTGACACTGCAGAAATATGAAGGATCATGAGAGATTACTACAAGCAACTATATGCCAGTAAAACGGACAACCTGGAAGAAATGAACAATTTCCTAGAAAAGCACAACCTTCCGAGACTGAGCCAGGAAGAACTAGAAAATATAAACAGACCTATCACAAGCACTGATATTGAAACTGTGATTAAAAATCTTCCAACAAACAAAAGCCCCGGACCAGATGGCTTCATAGGCAAATTCCATCAAACATTTAGAGAAGAGCTAACACCTATCCTTCTCAAACTCTTCCAAACTATAGCAGAGGGAGGAACACTCCCAAACTCATTCTATGAGGCCACCATCACCCTGATACCAAAACCAGACAAAGATGTCACAAAAAAAGAAAACTACAGGCCAGTATCACTGATGAACATAGATGCAAAAATCCTCAACAAAATACTAGCAAACAGAATCCAACAGCACATTAAAAGGATCATACACCATGATTAAGCGGAGTTTCTCCCAGGAATGCAAGGATTCTTCAATAAACGCAAATCAATCAATGTGATACACCACATTAACAAATTGAAGGATAAAAACCATATGATCATCTCAATAGATGCAGAAAAAGCTTTCCACAAAATTCAACACCACTTATGATTAAAAAAACCCTCCAGAGAGTAGGCATAGAGGGAACTTTCCTCAACATAATAAAGGCCATATATGACAAACCCTCAGCCAACATCGTTCTCAATGGTGAAAAACTGAAAAGATTTCCACTAAGATGACGGACAAGACAAGTTTGCCCACTCTTTCCACTATTACTCAACATAGTTATGGAAGTTTTAGCCCCAGCAATCAGAGAAGAAGAAAAAATGAAAGGAATACAAATCAGAAAAGAAGTAAAACTGCCACTGTTTGCAGATGACATGATACTATACATAGAGAACCCTAAAGATGCTACCAGAAAACTGCTAGAGCTAATCAATTAATTTGGTAAAGTAGCAGGATACAAAATTAATGCACAGAAATCTCTTGCATTCCTATACACTAATGATGAAAAACCTGAAAGAGACATTAAGGAAGCACTCCCATTTACCATTGCAACAAAAAGAATAAAATACCTATGAATAAACCTCCCTAAGGAGACAAAAGACCTGTATGCAGAAAACTATAAGACACTGATGAAAGAAATTAAAGATGATACAAACAGATGGAGAGACATACCATGTTCTTGGATTGGAAGAATCAACATTATGAAAATGTCTATACTACCCAAAGCAATCTACAGATTCAATGCAATCTCTATCAAACTACCAATGGCATTTTTCACAGAACTATAACAAAACATTTCACAATTTGTATGGAGACACAAAAGACCCTGAATAGCCAAAGCAATCTTGAGAAAGAAAAATGGAGCTGGAGGAATCAGGCTCCCTGACTTCAGACAATACTACAAAGCTACAATACTACAGACAATACTACAAAGCTTCAGACAATACTTCAGACAATACTACAAAGCTACAATAATCAAGACAGTATGGGACTGGCACAAAAACAGAAATATAGATCAATGGAACAGGATAGAAAGCCCAGAGATAAACCCACACACATATGATCACCTTATCTTTGATAAAGGAGGCAAGAATATACAATGGAGAAAAGACAGCCTCTACAATACGTGGTGCTGGGAAGACTGGACAGCTACATGTAAAAGAATGAAAGTAGAACACTCCCTAACACCATACTCAAAATAAACTCAAAATGGATTAAAGACCTAAATGTAAGGCCAGACACTAACAAACTCTCAGAGGAAAACATAGGCAGAACACTCTATGACATAAATCACAGCAAGATCCTTTTTGACCCACCTCCTCGAGAAAGGGAAATAAAAACAAAAATAAGTAAATTGGACCTAATGAAATTTAAAAGTTTTTGCATATCAAAGGAAACCATAAACAAGATGAAAATACAACCCTCAGAATGGGAGAAAATATTTGCAAACAAAGCAACTGACAGAATTAATCTCCAAAATAAATAAGCAGCTCATGCAGCTCAATATCAAAAAGGCAAACAACCCAATCCAAAAATGGGCAGAAGACCTAAATAGACATTTCTCCAAAGAAGACATACAGACTGCCAACAAACACATGAAAGAATGCTCAACATCACTAATCATTAGAGGAATGCAAATCAAAACTACAATGAGGGGACTTCCCTGGTGGCGAAGTGGTTAAGAATCCGCCTGCCAATGCAGGGGTCATGGGTTCAAACCCTGGTCCAGGAAGATCCCACATGCCATGGGGCAACTAAGCCCATGTACCACAACTACTGAGTCTGCGCTCTAGAGCCCACAAGCCACAACTATTGAGCCCGCGAGCCACAACTATTGAGCCCACGTGCCACAACTACTGAAGCCCGTGCACATAGAGCCCGCGCTCCGCAATAAGAGAAGCCACCGCAAGGAGAAGTCCATGCACCACAGCGAAGAGTAGCCCCCACTCACCACAACTAGAGAAAGCCTGCACGCAGCAACGAAGACCCAATGCAGCCAAAAATAAATAAATAAATTTATTAAAAAAAACAAAAACAAAAACTACAATGAGGTATCACCTCACACTGGTCAGAATGGCCATCATAAAAAGTCTACAAACAATAAATGCTGGAGAGGGTGTGGAGAAAAGGAAACCCTCCTGCACTGTTGGTGGGAATGTAAATTGATACAGCCACTACAGAGAACAGTATGGAGCTTCCTTAAGAAACTACAAATAGAACTACCAAACGACCCAGCAATCCCACTACTGGGCATATACCCTGAGAAAACCATAATTCAAAAAGAGACATGTACCACAATGTTCATTAAAGCACTATTTACAATAGCCAGGACATGGAAGCAACCTAAGTGTCCATTGACAGATGAATGGGTAAAGAAGATGTGGCACATATATACAATGGAATATTACTCAGCCATAAAAAGAAACGAAATTGAGTTATTTGTAGTGAGGTAGATGGACCTAGACTCTGTCATATAGAGTGAAGTAAGTCAGAAAGAGAAAAACAAATACCGTATGCTAACACGTATATATGGAATCTAAAAAAAAAAAAAAGGTTCTGAAGAACGTAGGGGCAGGACATGAATAAAGATGCAGACGTAGACAATGGACTTGAGGACACAGGGAGGGGGAAGGGTAAGCTGGGATGAAGTGAGAGAGTGGCATGGACATATATACACTACCGAATGTAAAATAGCTAGCTAGTGGGAAGCAGCCGCACAGCACAGGGAGATCAGCTGGGTGCTTTGTGACCACCTCGAGGGGTGGGATAGGGAGGGTTGGAGGGAGCTACAAGAGGGAGGGGATATGGGGATATATGTATACATATAGCTAATTCACTTTGTTATACAGCAGAAATTAACACACCACTGTAAAGCAATTATACTCCAATAAAGGTGTCAAAAAAAAACAAAGTTCAAGAAAGGAGGCATATGGCCCCTGTCACCCATAGACCTTCCTCCCAGGAAGCCCATCTGGGAATGGTAAACAGATTACAAAGTGGCCCCATCCACTTTGGCCCCATCCAAACTCACCATCCTTTACTGTTTCCACTCCCTTTGCCATGTAGCCTTGCAGTTCCCCCTAGAGGAATTTCCCCAGCGTCTCCTCCGCCTGGCCCTTAAATCCAGGCTCGTGGCTTGCTTTGGCCAAGAGATCATGGCAGAAGCCATGATGCACCAGGTCTGAACCTAGGCCTTGAGCAGCCCTGAGCACTTACATTTGCTCTCTTGAAACTCTGCTGGTGCCCAGTGAATAGGTGTGGGCTAGCAACTGGTGATGAGAGACCCGAGGCCTGGTCACCAGTCCTCAACTCACAGCCAGCCCACCACCATCCTAACCGGCCAGCCCCAGCTGAACGGCCAGTTGACCACAGACGAATGAGCAAGCCCAGACAAGAGCAGTCGCATCTGACCCAGGTCTGCTGACCAGGAGACTCATTAGTATGAGTATTATTGTTTCACGACACTGAGCTTGGGGATGGTTTGTGGCGCTGCACCAGCTAACTGAGGCAGAGGCCTTCTATTCTCCAAGCCGACTGGCAGCTTGGACGCAAAAGGCAGACTACCAAGGCCAAGTTCCTGCTGGTACCAAGCAAGGGCCCCATTTGATAGCGTGCAGAGGATGGTACCAGATACGGGCTGCACGGCACAGACAGCGTCTGTGAGATGAATCCGCGCCAAACGGGATCACGTCGCCTCAACTCTGCCTCCCTTTAACACCCCAGCCTTCCCGTGGCTTCCCGCAGAGCCGAGGAAATTCTGCTCCTTTCCCACTGGGCTCCCCACCCAGCCCTTCAATCAACAAAGGGCTGACTCACCACTTCAGGGGAAGCCTCCCCAAGCTGAACACCCTTAGGGATCCAGAAGCAGAAAGGGTAATTGAGTCATTCCACTGCTGCAGGCTGTTTCCCTTTGTAAATGCCTATGTCCCATGCCTGCCGCCTCCCCAGCCCCAGGGGCTACCTGCTAATAAGCCACAGAGACCCCTGCAGGGAGGAACTGACACTCTGCTGGCTATTTAACGGTCCACAGAGGAAGAAAAGAACACCAGGTATCTCCAGGCCCATGCGTCAGGTTCAAGATCCCTCTCTTCACCCCCAGAAAGGAGCAGACAGGCCTCCCAGACAGCTGAGTAAGGCTTCCCTGAGCACCGGGAATGGTGTGGCAGATTCCAAATGCAACCTGAAATAGAAACAGCACTCAAACAGCGAACGAACTCCAGAAGGTCCAGCCACATTCAAGCATTTCCCTCGAGGAAAGGTTGGATGCTCCTTTGAAATTTAAAAACCAAACATTTCATTCTTTCAAAACAATCTCTTATTCAGGTGCCCCTGCTTGGCCTGAACCTTAAGAATGTGTTTACTCTGTGCCCACTGCGTAACTGAGTGTGCAGAGAATATCTGCCTGGGGCAGGAGTCAGGGCTCCTGGGAGTCTGCCTTGCATCCATCCCTTTGAAAACCAACATCCACAGGCTCCAGAAAGGCCATTAACAAAGATGAATATGTCCCAGTCCCAGCTCCTGGCCTCACATGCTCCTAGGTTCCATGGGGAGAGAGACAAACACGCTCACAGCACAGTGGGGGCTGGCTGTGGGCCCTGCGGTGAGGGTGACCATGGAGGTATGCCCAGGGTGCTGCAGTGCCCTGCAAGCCCTCAATGGCTTTCCCAGGGTGTGTTGCAGCAAAAATAGAAATGAAGTTTTCCCTCTCCTGAGAACAAGGAAAACAAAGAGAACAGTGAACAGGCTAAAGAAGAAACATAATCTAGCCTGAAAGAGTTAATCACTCCTAGTTGTTTTTTTTTTTTAACTGTTACTAATCTGTAACTAGAGTTGTACTTCACAAAGCTAACCTATTACTCTTTAACACTATGTGAATTACATCCTGCACTCCCTTGTAGCAAATCACCCCTTGTAGCATTTGCATTTCAGAAAAAAAGGTCGAGACAAACAGACCCAATTACTGGGCCGCCTGATGCCAGCTGTGACTGTTTTGAAATAATGCAGGAAGACGAAGAATGCAAGACCTTCACTACTTTGATGTTTATCATATACCCCAGACTGTGAGCCCCACATATAAAATCTTCTCTGATTCCCGAAGGAGTAGGGGGGCACAGTTCTTGAGGCGCTAGCCTGCTGTGTGTTCCCTTCTGCCTGGCAGAAAAATAAAGCCATCTCTCTCTTCCTCCAAAATCTCTGTCTCCGTATTTCTGTTTGGCATCAGTGCACAGAGAAGCCGAGATTTCGGCAACAGGTGCACAGGGTTCAGAAGGATAAGAGGGGTATGGGAACAGAGAAGCGAGGAGACAGTGACCTGGACACAGGCCCTGGGGGGACAGCTGTCTGCTCCCTTCCCCATCTCAGCCAGGCCCCAAATTCCAGCTGCCTTGAGCATCGCAGATCTCCAAACCTGCCAGAACAAACTCTACTGAATATCTCTTCCTCCTGAGCTCATTTCTAAGAATTTCTAAAGGGAAAAAAAAGAATTTCTCAGACTCGTTGTACTTTTGCTAAACTACTAAGGCTTTAAAATCCGTAAACAGTAGGATATAATTAAATGCAAATGCAGGGCCACATTTAAAACTTAATCTTCTATAATTAATTAGTAATTTTAAACATTCTGACAAATGATACTTAAATGGCACAGAATTATCCTAGCTCTGAGTGATAAAGTCATCTGCTGAAGATTTACCATGTTGGAGTGAGAAATATTTGCATGTATCATGTGGGACAACAGAACATTGCAATCACTTAATTACCTTTGCTATGAATGTATTTAAAAGCACAGTCTTTATATTCAAATTGTAGGAGCAAACTCACTCACTGCAGCAAACTCTGAGAAGCAACTGATTCGGAGCCAGGCAGTTAACCCTGGCTGTGCTTCTAATAAAGATTAAATTGGCCTCCAGCCACACCCCTTGCCTGGGAAGCCAGTCCAGGTTGGGGTGGGGAGGGATGCTTGGAAGGGGCCCTGTCCACCTTTGTCCCTTCACATTCACCT
The DNA here is from genome assembly GCF_003676395.1 of Aethalodelphis obliquidens. NCBI lineage: Eukaryota > Metazoa > Chordata > Mammalia > Artiodactyla > Delphinidae > Aethalodelphis > Aethalodelphis obliquidens. The sequence goes on along the minus strand of NW_020837981.1, from coordinate 1,212,332 downwards.
ACTCCCCCCAGTCTGGGTGAACGATGACCCCCACTCCCAGAGCAATGGGGAGCTATCCTCCGAACAGGCTCCCCTGCTGTTCTTTCTCTCATCCTTCTCGGTACAGAAGAGATCCCTGGTATCATTCTAACCGCAGAGGCAAAAGCCATCAGCTGCAACTATCACTTGGTGCTGCTATTTCTTTCCCAACATTGCAATGCCTTCTCCAGACTGCTCTGCCATCAGCAGTGCCTTTCAGGGTGTGTGTGTGTGTGTGTGTGTGTGCGTGCACACGTATGTGTGTGTATCAGTGCCTCTTAGGCTGTGCTAGTCTGAGGGTCTGCTTGTACCAGAGTATGTGGCTGGTTGGTGGTCTCACTGTATCAGCCTGTATCCGTGTGTGCGTCCGTGTGTGTGTGTGTGTGTGTGTGTGTCCAGTCTCCCACACCTGCCTGCATTGCTGCTTATTGCCAGCCCTCTCCCAACCCACTCACCTCCCTGCACACTGCTCTCCCCCGTGGTACCTCGTGCCACCCGCAGGAAGAGCTCACCCCATTCGGTAACCGAGGAAGCAACACCAGGCCAAAGGCAGGGTTCTGAAGCAAACTTAAGCCTTCCAAGGAGCAGAAGTTTTAAGACCAAAGCCCTTGCTGATGGGCTGGCCACGGACCTGATGACCAACCAAAACAAGGCAACTGAGGAATATACAAGAAAACGTAGCTTTCTATTGGAAGAAATATAAGATATCCACTCATCATTCCCTCAACAGCCACTGCGGGCCAAGACTTGTGCTGCTCTTGGAAGATAAAACAGTGGACACCACGCAGTCCCTGCCCTTGAGGGGGTCACACTCCCGTGGGAGGGACAGGCTGCACAGGGCTGGACAGCGCTCGGACTGCAGGGCGGGGGCAGGGCACGGTGTCTGCCTCATGAACCGTCAGCAAGCAGTGGCCATTCTTCTCCATAAATGCTTAAAATAGCTTAATTTTTCTACTTCTTCCAGTAAAACAAAACAGACTGGGAGGGAGAGGAGAGAAAGAAAGAAAGAGGATACAAAAGGAAAGAGAGAAGCCCAAGTACAGCTAGAGACAGAAGCACAGAAATAACGAATGAGAGCTGAAAGGACAAAGTCCTGGAGTCCCCCCTCTCTGCACACCTCCAGAGGAGGCTCTGGTGGATGAGAGCCCTGAGGCGCCCCCTCTCGGCCACCACGGCGAGTGCCCGACAGGACCACGGCCGTGGTGTAGCCACAATGTTCGACACCATGGCAGGTCCCCAGGAGAAGGCACCACCACTGTGTTCCCAGCCAGTACTTGATACGGTTCCTGGTCCAGAGTAGACACCCAATCTGTACTGGCTGCATGGATGACTGGGTGGGTGGATGGATGGATAGACTGAAGGACTGATGCATGAACACACAAATGGATGGATGGACAGACGGATGGACACACAGACACATGGACAGCTGATGAACGGATGGATAGACTCTCCTTCAGGAAGATGAGATGAAGCCCGGGGCCAAAATGGACTGTGAACTGGAGAGCTCCCCATCAAACCTGACTTGGAGAAGAAATAACAGTGAGATGTACACACCCCTCAACAGCTGGGGCTGTGGTTTTGGAGGCCACTATAGACTATTAACCTCGAAGACCCTGAAAAAAACAAACCAAGGACAAACCGGTCCCGAAGTTTGGATTCCCCACCCCCGGAATAGGGAACCCCTTCCTGCTGCCATCCCACTCCCCACCCTGCACACCCACTGCAGCAACCTCACCACACACATCCCCGAAGATCCTAGGGCTCTCCAGAGCCGTGTCTCCAGCCTCACCTTGACCATGAGGTTAATCAAAGTTCATCCCTATAGACCCAGACCCAGTGTCACCTACTCCAGGGAGGGTCCCTGACCCCATTGGCCACCCCATCTCTCCCGGACCAGAGGACATGGCTCCATCCTCGGTGCTCTCACAGGACCTGGTCCACACCTCTGCTTTATAGGTGAAGGGGTCTGTCTTCCCCACCAAGCTGGGAGCCCCAAGAGAGCAGAGGCAGTAGCCTTAGTGCCCGGCATAGAACTTAGCACAGCACTCGGGCTCATTAAATGCTGGACAAATGAAAGAAGGAACTCCTGAACAGAGGGGAGGTGGTTCCATCAGCCAGCAAGACCCCTGGCCTCAGCCCCTCTCAGCAGCTGTCACCTTGATCAGTTTAGGACTTCCACAGTCCTGGAGTGAGTGAGGAGAGGACACTGACATTTCCACCTCCCCTGGCTGGTTTGGGCTGACAGGCTACATGAGTATAGCATCATAGATGGCTGTCCCCATCCACTAAATCCCCCCTTGGCAGACAATGGTCCAGAGAAGAACCAAGGCCCAGCTCAGGATAGGATGCATCCAACTCAGTCCCAATTAGGGGTGACTGGAAGGTGCCTCACTCCGAGAGTCCCAGTGCCGAGCCCATGCAAGGCTTCCCTCCATGGCCTGTGCCCTCACAGCCCCCCAAGGGCAGCACCCTGGGGGGCTCCAAGTCTGGAACCAGGAGACGGGAGTTCTGTCACCCCTGAGCCCAGTCTCCCCAAGGGGAGCCTTTTAAAGGTAATGCATTGATGCGGTGATAATATCGACACTGTGATAAAAAGAGGTCTCGGAGGAGGCAATGTGGATTCAAGACTGAGTGAAAAAAGCTGAGGGGAGCTTGAGGCAGGGCCCGTTGTATGAGCCCACAGGGCCCCCCAAGCAGATCCCAGTGCCTCAGCGTGCAGCACACCCCTCTTCTCACCCACCGTCTAGGCTAGACTCCCCAAGCCCACAACCCCTGGCAAGGGCAGCCCCTTGCAAAGTGGGATCACAGAGAGGCCAGCGGTGCATGGGCCCCCAGGCCGAGCCCCACACACACCCCCAGTGACTGAGTGGACCTCCCAGCACAGCATAGGAACAGCCTGGCAGGTCCCAGACAGCCATGTCCATGTCATGTAGAATTTGTCATTAACGACAGCGAAAGCACCGGCCTTCCCAACAGACTCACATGCAGCAAAATGTAAACAATTCAAGCAGAACTATCTTCCTCCCTCACTCCCATCAGCCAGGCTGTTTGAGTGGGAAAGGGGAGGAGGTACAGCTAGGAGTACCACATAACCCAGTCCTACTGGAACTTGTCCATACCAGGCCTGATCGGACACAATATCTACATGTCATCAGTAGCGGTGGGGCTCTGAGGCCATTCACTTCCCCACACCAATGTTTTGTGTTTCATAAAATTCAGGACATGTCCTGGCAGTGGGTCACCCTTGTGGACATCCTCTGTCCTTGTCACAACAAAGAAGAGGTTGGGTTACTCTTCTCAAAAAGCCCAAGCAATGCCTGCGTGCAGTGAACAAAGGTTTTGTTCTGGGATTGGCATCACCAAGTCTCTCCTGGAGGACCTGCTGGGCTGGCCAGCCATACAGGACACATTCACCTCCAAAATCCAGGCTCCTTCCCCTACCACGCTTAGCAGATGCAGTAAAATTCTTTGAGCATGAACACCCTAAAAACCTTTGCCAGATGCTGGACAGAGGCAACTGAATTATACCTTCCCCCATGAAATCAGCATGGCCCTGTTTTACCCAGTACAGTAACTCCTATGCTTGTCTTTTCCATACAGGCAGACCTCAGAGATATCGTCAGTTTGGTTCCAGACCACCGCAATAAAGCGAATAGTGCAATAAAGCAACTCACGTGAATGTTTTGGTTTCCCAGTACATATAAAAGTTATGTTTACGCTATACTGAAGCCTATTAAGTGTGCAACAGATTATGTCTAAAAAAACAAAGTACATATCCTAATTAAAAAATACTTTATTGCTAAAAACTACTAAGCATCATCTGACAACAGAGGGTTGCCACAAACCTTCAACTGGCGAAAGACACCATAATAAGGCGAGATGGGCCTGTAACATGGCACAGAGGGGCTCTGGAGTGGGTCATTCTGGACTTGAGTCCTGTTCAAACCCCGGGTGGCTGCTTGCATGACCTTAAGCAAGGCATTTAAGTTCTTCAGCTCCGGTTGCTTCATTTTCAAAGTGTTAGGATTAGAGAAGGCACACAGAGGGCCAGGCCCATGGCGGGCACCCAGGAAGTGATGGTACCCTCCCTCCTCCTGATAGCAGGCACGTGGGGCCAGAAACCAAGACTCCAAGCAAGCTGGAGCTGGAAGCAATGAAGCCCAGGTGCTGTCCTCCTCTACAATCTCTGGCCACCCCTCCCAGGGTCTTGTCATTCTTGCCTGACATTAAGAGCAGCCACTCCAGGGGACTTCCCTGGCGGTCCAGTGGTTAGGACTCCGCGATTCCACCGCCAGGGGCCCGGGTTTGATCCCTTGTCGGGGAACTAAGAGGTTGCACCGCGAGGTGCAGCCAAAAACAAGAGGAGCCGCTCCAGGGGCAACCCCAGCTCCGCAGCACCCAGCAAAGCAAAAGCTTTGCGAACCCGGTCTGGGAGATCAGGAAGGCAACCGGCCAAGGCCAAGCCAAGTGTATCCAACACTGCAGGAATTTGCATAATTAACCACTTGGAAAGAATACCTTTAGGCCAGTCTTGGTTATGTGTTAAATCCTTGCAGGGCCTAGAAACAGGGCAAGAGCTGAATTCATCTGGAAGGGAAATGACGAATGTGAACAGTGAACAAGCACGGATGCTTCTGGAGAAGCTATCTGTCCGTCACCGCCTCCATCCCTACTTTCAGATGCAGACACTGAGGTTACAGAGGTGAGGCAAATGACCCAAGGTCACACACAGAGTAAGTGGGGGAGCTGGACTCGACCCCAAAGTTGCTTACGTCCAAAACCAACATTCAGCAGAGCAGTAGCCGGGAGGAAAGGAAGCAAGGAGAGGAGGCGAGGGATTGGCGAGGAGAGGGGAGGGCAGGGGCCCGGCGACACTTAGCAGACACCAGCCCCAGAGCAGACTCCACCGGCCTTTTAGCAAGGAGAAAAGCTTTCCTAGGAGCAGACACTGGCACGGACACTGCTGGGAACATTCTGAGAAAGCCTTGGACACATTAGCGCTAATCCTAGCCTGCCCATTACCGGCCTGGATGACTTCATACAGAGAAATGTGTTCCGGTGAAAATGCCGAGCATCGCCGGGACCTCACAGCCTGGCTGACCACCAGCGTGATCCAGGGGCCTGATTAGCCCAGAGCGGCAGGGCTGCTGGCCAACTGCACCAAATTAAGCGTTCCCAAATGTTAAGTTCTCCAGCAGCGGGCTTCATCTGGCTGCTGATGCATGAGGTAGCATTTCGAGTAATAATTAATTAGAGAATAAAGCAAGCAAGGGACATCAAATGGAATTAGTATAATTCTGCCTTTCATTTCATTTTACATTCAATCAGAGAGGGCCAACAAAGTGCCCGGGGCTGGAAAGAAAACCGCCAGGAGCATTCAGCCGCCCCCTGACTCCTTCCATCCACCGCTGCTGCCAGGAACACCACACCCACAGCCTGTCCCCCAAAACCTACCCAGGCCGGAGAGGGACCTGCCAACTCCAGGTTGCCACCTCTTTGCCATTAGACCACCAGGGCGCACCCATCATCCGTTCATAGAGTACTTCTAGTTTTCTGTTCCCAAATTCATCGATTCTTTGTTAAACTGGTGGGTCTGACCCCTAATGAAGTTGTTTAGAAAAAAATCATTGATTATCCCAGGCACCAAAAAACTAAGCACGTACACCACGTATCATTTGGTGACATGCAAACAACACCTGCTCCGGGTACTGACATAGCCCAAAGCAGAGCTGCCCACCTCTGCCAAGAGCTGGAAATTTATTTCATCCCTAGAGGCTTACACCTGTCAACAAAGAGAGGAAAATTAAATGGAAAAAAACAACGAACAACGGCCTCAATCTTGCTGCAAAAATCCCTGGCAGTGACTAATAACCAGGTTTCCCACTAGCCGCCCCCAGCCTCTCAGCATCTGGGCAGGCGTTGGGTCACCCGTCAGGGACCAGTCAGGAGTCAAGTTGTGCTGGGGTCTCCTCCTTCATGGTATGTGCTGTGGGCCCAGCATCCAGGGATCCCCACGTCCGTTTCAGCCATGCCCGAGCAGACAGTGCCTGCAGCCCACCTAAGCCAGCCCCAGGGAGCCCTGGGCAGCGCTCCTGGGCCCCAGGCCCCACCACCTACCTCGTTGATGAAGGAGTGTGCCCCCAGCGGGCTCAGCAGAAGGATGGCGCGGCGCAGTGTGTCCCGGTAGCGGTTCAGCTCCTCTGTCTTCATCGTGGTGAAGAGGCTGGTGAACACGTGGCTAACGTTCTTGTCCACCTTTTGTAAAGAGACATCAAGGCCCAGCCGCGAGGCCTGGTCCAGAAAGCTTTGGAGCCCACGGATATCTGAGCAGTGGAGAAGACGAGGGGGAGAGAAACATCTTTAAGCGGGAAGGGACCTTGGAGGGCATCTAACTCCAATGCTACCCCCTCCCATATGGGCCTTGAGCAAGGACTCAAGTCTGCCTCCATGGTCCAAAGAACAAAGGCTGGAAGACATGTATTTAGTCCCAATGTCCCTCAGCAGCATCCAGGCCCTGGGTAAGTTTCTCCCGCCATAGGGAGCACGTCCTGCCATCCAACAGGTCCTGTGGCCACAAGTGTCCTGCATGGTAAGCTCCTTTTCTCTCCCTATTGCTTTCACCCAATGGGAGTGAAGGTTCTGGGAGTTCTGTCCTGGTTGCTACATGTGGTGGTGGTCCCTAATCCTGGACCCCTGTTCCCTCCACCTGGCTCTGCTCCTCAGGGCTATGACTCCTTGACCCTTAGTGGTGAGCTAAGGCCACTGACTGCCCTGGTCAGAGCAGGCCCAGCCTCAGTCCCTGTAACTGAACAGCCTGCACCCTCACAGCCTCCCTGAGGCTTGGGACTCTGTCTTGTTCCAGGGACTTGATTTTCCTGGATGAGCTCTCCTCCTCCACCCTCTTTCCAGCTGGGGTGATCTCACCCCAAGTCCAACGAGAACTCTGCATCCTGACTGGTTCAGGGGTGAGCAGGTGGTCCAGGATGGTCCTAGACTGAGCACCGTCCTGACACTTTGGTGGAGCACCTGGGAGAGAGGTCTGCTCTTTCCCCTGTGGTCACCAAGGGGTCAGGATGCAAGCCCAGGGCAGGAGAGGAGCATGGAAAGCTGGAATAAATTACCAGGGAGCAGAAGCCCATAAGGAGCTTGGGGCCCAGCTACATCAAATATTAGTGCACGGGCTTCCCTGGTGGCGCAGTGGTTGAGAGTCCGCCTGCCGATGCAGGGGACATGGGTTCGTGCCCCGGTCTGGGAAGATCCCACATGCCGCGGAGCGGCCGGGCCCGTGAGCCATGGCCGCTGAGCCTGCGCGTCCGGAGCCTGTGCTCCGCAATGGAAGAGGCCACAACAGCGAGAGGCCCACGTACCGCAAAAAAATATATATATATATTAGTGCAAACCTCCTCTTGTGATGGCCGGGGCTGCTGAATATTTTTTTTTTAACCAGGGCCCAAATCTCTCAGCGGCAGCCCTGCATGAGCCATCTGGCTTCTCCTAAAGGAGAACTGCCCAAGAATGGAGCCAGCAAGCAGGCCCAAGAGTGGGGCACAGTCCCTATGATGTCATTTAAGCCCTGGGTCCACCTATGAAGCCTGTTTCTCCTGGATTCTTCAGTTTCATGGGCCAAAGAATACCCTTTCCTGCCTAAGCCAGCTTGAGCTGGATTTCTGTCACTTGCAGCCCAGAGTCTCAATGCATAGGCCACTTTTTCAAGTCTGGGATGTTTCCTTCATCTGGTCCATATCTGTGTTCCAGCTCCCAAAGGCAGGCCCCACACCTGAGCCACCCCCTCCAGAGGACACTGGGCCAGTCCATATTGCACACGTTGTACTCCCTCAGTGCCTGGGATGTCCGTGGGCTGCCCGGGCATGCCCTGGCCCATCCAGTCACCCAAAATCAAATTCAAAGGATACAGTGTTAATTCAACCCGATTGTTTTTCCCAACCAGTTCCTCTTCCAAACTTTCACTTCATGCCCATTCCACAAATTTCATGAATTCTACACGTACCAGGCAGCATGCAAGCTGCTACAGTGGTTCCTTCACTGCCCATCTTGCTGGGAGGTTGGCTCACCAGTAAGTCTAGTCCCAGCTGGATACGACAAGAGCAGCCATGGAAAAGCAAGCACGGAGCCAGGGAGGCCAGAGCACCATGGCAGTCATAACTGGGGTGCTGGGGGGAATGTGCACAGAGTCCCTCTATTCCCACGATGGGGGGAAGCCCTGAAATAGGGTCTGAGTACCTGTTGTAGACTCAGACACTTAGAACTCAGTACAGTTCCATCCACTTTGTGCCTCAGTGTTTTCATCTGTAAACTGGGGATGAAAGTTCCTGACTACCATTTTCATAGGACTGTGAGGAACCACAGTTCTTGAAGGTACCACCTGCTTGCATCTCAGGGGCCTGCAGCTGGGAGGCACAGAGAGCCTACATCCTAATGGTCCATCCGAGGGCACAGCAGTGCCCAAATGAGGACCCCTGGGCCCCTTCCAGAGACTGCAAATGTGAGACTGCTATTCAAGTCCATGTGTTCAAGTCCAGCCATGATCTATCGGCAGCCTGGCCCCTGGAGCACAAACATGCCCCCGGAGCTGCCTGTCTGACAAAGCACAGAGGTCTCAGTGTTGCTCTGCCCACTGATCCAGACTGGAAAAGGTGCCAGGAAGCAGGACGGGCCCGCTGCACCAAGCCCCAGGGCTCCCCCAAAGGTGACCAATGGAAGACCACACAGTGCCTTGCACCTGCCCTGGCACCAGGGGCTCCCAACACACAGGCCCCAGGTTGTCAACACCCCTTGGATCCCCAGAGAGGCCATGCAGTCCCCATCAGCCTGCTTGGGCCCCTAGAGATCTGTAGCCTTTAAAGCCTCTTGAAAGAAAAATTTGAAGAGGTTCTTCAGAGCTTCTTCACCTATCAGAGGGAATGGCAGGCAAATGGGCGGAGATGGCTCAAGGAGAAGAAGTATAGCAGGGGGACGGCACCCCCACCTAGGAAAACTCAGGGCTGGTGTCAACACCGGCCCCTCCCTCTCCTGACCACAGCATAACTCACGCCTGCCGAGGGCAAGCTGGAGAACATCTCAGCACCGAGCAGACACCCATGCCTAAACCAGCAGCGCGCTCCCGTGCCGGGCACGCAACATCTTGCACCCAGATGGCCCATGATGGTTTCCCCTCAACCTGGGCTGCCACTAGCCACCTGTAGCTATTCAAATTTAAACTTAATTTCATTAAAATTAAATAAAATCACACGCTTAGTTCCTCAGTCACACTAGCCACATTTTAAATACTCAGTGGTCGCAATCTGGCTGGTGGCAACCATACTGAACAGCACAAATATAGATCATATATGATGGATCATCACAGAAAGTGCCAGTACAGGGTCTGCCTGAGAAACTGTCTTTTAACCTGTGCAGTGTAAATGATGGTCCCAAATATGGGAGATGAGCTGCATTCAGGCCTCCCTATTACCATGCCTCTTGCCCTGTCACTTTGAAGACCATTCTAGCTCCTACGACAGGTTCAACCACGCGACCTGCTTTGACCCATGAGACCGTTGTGACTTGGTATAAGCCGAGATTTGAGGAAGTGTGCATTTCTGTTTCCACTCCTGGACCCTGCCACCACCATGAGAACAGCCCTGGACTAGCCTCCAGAAGGATGCAGACGCGTGGAGACGAATCAGACGGACCAGGCAGCCACCGCCGGCTACGTGTCAGCTGAATTCAGATACACCAGTGAGCCCAGAGCAGAAGTTCCTGGTTGATCGATAGACTCACAGACACACAAATGACTGTTGTTCTAAGCCACTAATTTTGGGGATGGTTTGTTTCTCAGCAATCACTAACTGATAAACCAAGTTCATCAGATGCATTGTATCTAATACGCCTTAGGAAACGTTCACTGAAAGAGCAAGGCCTGTATCTTAAAAAGTCACCCACACACACAGCTTCCCCACGTGGGGCCGAGTGTGAGCCAGTCCTGGGGTGAGGACACTGGTAGCTTCTGCAGCGCTATCCCTTCGCCTGGACACCCATGTCCTCACTGCCCGTGGCCTTGGCTCTGACCCAGATCTGAGCACAGCTGATGGGACAGGGATAAAGGCAGCGCTCTGAGACCCACCATCTACCAGTTCCCACTCCACTTCTGGCGCCTTTCAAGGCCATTACAAGTATTTAAAGTGGCAGAGACTGGCACGTCTGCAGAGCCATACTTTACGTGAGCACACGTGCAAAGAGAGCTCCAGGGTGGCTCTGTGTGTGTACGCATGGGTCCACCAGTCTGGTAGGGGTCCAGGAACCTCACGCATCACACCAGCATGGCCGGTCCTCACAGGCTGGGGAGGAAGTTCCCTTCAGTCTCTTCTTTGAGGTCCCCCTACCTAAATCCATGTCAAGCCATAGGACCGTTTCACTTCTTCAGGGAACAGGAGGTGCCACGGCGGGTGGCAACTGTCTCGGGACCCACAAGGACGCACGAGGACATGCACACACAGAGAACACAAGCCCTCAGAGCTCCTGCACACGCTCAGCTGCTGCGTTTCTGCCTTCTGTTCAGGCAGCCCCTGATGGAACTGAGCCATCAGAGAGAGTTTAAGCTCCCTGTCAGTGGCTGGCTCCCCACACCTGGAACAAGTGACGCAGGCTGAAAGCAGTGCTCCTGAGGGACCATGGCCCCGGCTACAGCCACCTGCTCCCACTTGGCTGAAAAGGTCAGCCCTCAGCCTCTGAAGGTCTTATTCAGTTGCACTTGAGGAGAGCTGGGGGGCAGAAAAACAGTCAAGAGCACGAGCTAACTTTGCCGCCCTCCTGCTGCTCACCAGGAATGGGGCCAAGGAAGTCCACGTCTCCAACGAAAATCCTTTCCTCCCTCAAGAGTCTGAGTTTGTAACACCACCCTACCTTCATCCCCCAAGAAAGCCAGCTGTCCACGGCTGCTCCCCAGAAAGGGAGAATTCTCCAAGAAGTTACACTAAAGACAGAGATGGGGCTCTCGGGGTAGCAGTGTGGGCATCCCAGGAGCCCTTTGGCCCTCTGAAGAGTTCTGGACCTTGGCCCAGGCCCTTCCACTGGGAGCTCTCTGTGCAGACTGGCCAGCCCAGTCCACCTTTGCTGGTGCAGCTCCCCCAATCAGACCCACCTCCGCTAGAGAGGGAGACGAGGGGGCCACAGTGGGTGTCTCGTCAGCCGCAGCCCAGAAAGGGCAGGAGAAGGCAAACAGCCCACAACTCTCCAAGGTGGCAGCGGGGAGCGTGCGGGGGACACGAACCATGAACAAGGGCATCGGCCACCCACACGGATGACAGGGAGAGGCTCCCAGGAGAGACACCCTGCTCCCCAGAGAAAGGAAGCTGTTCAGCGAACAGGGCAAGTGCATTCCTGCGAGGAATCTGATGTGACGACACCCCAGGACGGGCCTCAGCTGCCTTGGCCCACCCTCTGGGCTCTCAAAGGACCTGCTCATCAGAAGTCTTTGCAATACCAGAGTCGTCCTGTTGACATTCATTCATCCCTCCTTCCCTCCAATATTCACTGAGAGCTTTCTCTGTGTTGGTCCCTCTCCTAGGAGGCTGGGGAACAAGAATGAATGAGCCCACGGTGTTCCCACTAGCACGGGACTTACATTTCAGGGGCTGAAGAAGAGACTGGAAACAAATAAACAATAGATAATTTCCAACCGTGGTGTGAGCGCTGAAGAAAGTAGAGACTGGGTTGCAGGAAACTGCAGAGGGTCGGGGTGGGAGAGGCCCCTGTGAAGAGCATCGGTGAAAAGGAGTCAGCCCTGGAAACCACCCGGGGAAGACCACTCCTGACCGAAGAAACAGCACGTGGAAAGTTCCAGAATGAGGCATCTGGGATACTGAATGAAGAAGGGCCTTGCTCACCCCACAACGGGGACCAGGAATAGGGAGGACCGGAACTGTGGGGCTGCCAGGGAAGGAAGCTGGGGCCCCACCACCAGCAGCGGAGGAGGTGAGCACATGCATCCCCAGCGCCCGAGCCCTGGGCCTCCTCTGCCCCATCCCTCCTCCCCTCCACAGACCAGCTTCCGAATGCTGGGCCCAGGCACCCTCTGGCACTTCCCGGCACTCACCTCTCTGCCCACTGCCACGCACACCACGCTGCTCTGAAGCTCTTGCCAAAGCCATGAACAAACGGAGACCCTCCTCTCTCTTCATTTTCCATGGGTTCTCCGGAGCACCCAGCCTGTGACCACTCATCCCTGAAGTCCTTTCTCCCCTCCCTGGGCTTCCACACGCACACATGCGCTCCTGCCTCTTTCCTGATCCCTCCCTGCATGCACTCCTGCCCACATCCCCACATTCCTGGGCTTCCCTCTGGCATCACCCATCAGCCAGGCTTGGAGAACATCAACAGCAGACACTCAGGCTGGCCAAGGGCTCTCTACTTCTCCTAAACATCCCGTCATGAGCCCATCTCCATGATCCCTTCCCGGGTTCAGGCACCATCATCTCCTCCTTGGGATTTCTGCCACAGTCTCCGACGAGGTCGCCCTGACCCCGGGGTCCTCCCAGCCAATGCCTTCCTCCGCCAGGATATTTTCAGAGTTCATATCTGCTCATGATATAGCCCTCCTCTAAAACCTTCCACGAATAACACATTTCTTTTAAAGTTGCCAAGAAATTAATATTCGCAAAAGAATCCATCAATCACAAACAAACAATAAGCCTTCCAGAGACTTTATTATTGTATATAAATAAACTCCATACATCTTAGCCTGATACATAAGAGACTCTCTGGTTTTAACAGCTTTTTTTATTTTTGCTTTTGTATCACCATCACCTTCTTCCACCACAACCACCAGAAACCATGCACCCAAACCCCAGTAAAAAAAGCTCTTTGCCTTTCCCTGGACAGCCCCCCCTACACAGACACCCCACCCCCACCCCACCCCCAGCCCCACACACCATCTACGCACTCTTACTCTCAGCCTAGATGCTCCCAATTTGAAATTTACGGAGCCCCTACCTTTCCATCAGACTCAACTGAAATCATACCTCCCCCGAGGCCATCTCAGATCCTCAAGTCAGAATTCATGCCTCCCTGAAGTTTCATAGCTCAAGGACCTGGGAAGCAGAAACTAGGTCTTTCTCATTTCTTTGTCCAAGCCCAAGGCTCAGTGACTAGCACAGAGTCAAAGACAGCCAAAGTCAGCGGAATCAAACTGGATCAAAGCAAGAACCAGCCTGAAGCCCAGGGTGACTTCAACAACCACACAATTGTCCTGTATCTGATGAAGGCACAGTCCTACTAAGCAACAAAGCTGTAACTATCCCACTACTCCTTCTGAAAAAAGAATCATATAGTCATGGGTATTTAACATACTTTCTAAAAAGTAACTGAAATGAAAGAACACATTTCAAATTGCTTCCCGTACTGTCTTCAATTTCCAAGAAATGTCCAAGCACTGAGAGCACCTGTAAAGAATATTTTACCGTCTATAATATATATATGTATGAAGGCTGCCACCTCACACCCAGGAAGTTCAAAGTTGGAAGTGTTTGGGGATTATTGGCAAATTTTCCAAAAGCTGAGACGCAACTTTCATTCTACTGACTTTTTTTTTTTTAACTCCTTTCTTACCTGGCCCCCAAATACATGGTTCGAATTTCTTCCCAGCTAGAGTTGACCCAAATTCGAGTTCATTTCCAAGACCTCTGCCCAGGGTCCTCTCCTCCTTAATTGCTCACTCCCCTCCACAGCGCCAACTTCAAAGACCACCATCCTTGTCATTCATGGAACAGCTACGGAACTGGGGTGTGTTGGAGGCTGGGTCTGCAGGGGAGGAAGCAGCCACCATTTCCAAGAAAAGAGATCACAGAGACCTACCTGCTGCCCATCCAAAGTGATACCCCTTCCCTCTGCTCAGAATCCATTTGGTGCCTCACCTCCTCGAACTCAGCTGCCCAGCTGTGCATTCCCTCCCTCCCATCTCCCTCCCTCTTCCTCAAATATTTCCTGAGCACTGCTCCGGGAACAGCAGAATTTGAAAACTTCACAGCCCAGCCCTCAAGGAGCTCTCAGTCCTGCACGTAAGACTTAGCCCAAAGCAAAGAGTGGCTTCGCCCTGCCACTCGCTGAGCGCCTCCCATGTGCCAGCATGTGTTCCATTTGCAGACTACATTTCTTGGATGCATTATCAATCCACGTTGGTGTGATAAAGGGCATCTCTATGGGAGTGAGGTGGTCACAAAGCAGGCCCATGGGAGTTCAGCAAAGACAGGAGCAGAAATGCACAGATGTGGAGCCAGCCGGCTCTCAGTGAAGCAGGATGCAGGCCTCTCCCTGTCATGAGATGACAAGGCTCCCCAGAGCAAATGCCCCCCCCCAGGGCCCAGGCAGGGGCTGGCTTCAGGTGAACAGGTAGACCCTCAGGGGCTGTCCCACCTTCTTTGGCGGCGCAGTGCCACTGTTCTATGTTTCGTGGCAAGATTCTCATCTGAGAAGGAGGCCTCCCTCTCCTGGTCACCATCTCAGCTGCCCAGCTGGCCCTGGGAGTCCTCCAGAGTGACCTCCCATCCCCAACTCCCCCCGCCCCCCAAAAACCCTGCTCTCTGTAGTAATCATGTCTTTTATCAATACTTTTGGCATTCTGATGGCATCTGGAGCTCTGCTGACCCTGGAGGACTGCCCCTCAGAGGGATAATCAATTCCCAGAGATAGTAACCAACTCGCCCCAGAGCACCCCATTCACATGCAAACCAACCAGTCCAGGGCCTGCACCCTCAACCACCTCCTCTACGGGACTCGCACACGTTGAGCCACTATCCACTCGCCCCAATCACCCCAGGACCAGGTAGCAGACAACTCGGGACACCCCTGTGCCCCACAGCCTGCCAAAATTATTCAAACCAGCCACTCCTAAGCCTGCTTACCCCACCTCACCCATTCTTTCCTGCAGAAATCACTTGAAGGGCTCTTGCCCATAGTTTCCTTTCTCCCTCTGCCTCCTGATCAACCCTGGTGCTTCCCCCAGTGGCCACCCAAGGCATGGTGTGCCCCCTCCACCTGGGAATTGTCGCAAACTATCTTTTCAATGGAAGTTGTCTCCTGATCTACTGGCCTTGTCATACCTAAGTAGTAATAGAACATCCTCTGCATGGTGACCTGGGATGCAGCTCAGGGAGGGGCACACAGAAATAGCCCCATTGGCCACACTGCCCGCCCCCTCCCCCGAGGGGTCACAGAATAAGCACAGGCATGGGTTCGAGTTCCACCCTTCACTAGCCCAGTGACCTTGGGCAGTCATTTCTCCGAGCCCATTTCTTCTGCAAACAGAGCTAATTCCACCTTCCTCCTAGGTGCCCTATGATCCTTCACTGAGTGGCACACGTTACTGCCAGCACAGCACAAAATAGATGTTCAGTGGCTGTCAGCTCCCTTCCAACCTTCTCATCAGCACTGGAAATGCCCCCAAAAAAAGGCTCCCAAATGAACAAATCATCTCTCTTGTCCTAGAGGCTCATCAAGAAGGGAGGTGTGGGCTTCCCTGGTGGCGCAGTGGTTCGGAGTCCGCATGCTGATGCAGGGGACATGGGTTCGTGCCCCGGTCCGGGAAGATCCCACATGCTGCGGAGCGGCTGGGCCCGTGAGCCATGGCCGCTGAGCCTGCGCATCCGGAGCCTGTGCTCCGCAACAGGAGAGGCCACAACAGTGAGAGGCCCGCGTACCGCAAAAAACAAAGAAGGGAGGTGCCATCCTGATAATCGGATGACACGACAGAAGACTAAAAAGGTCGGCTCTCCCTTCTGTGATAATGTAAGTTCCAAAGTTGTAAAGTGGCGGAAGGGGAAGGTCTGTCATTGAAAACTCTCTGAGAAAGAGACCAAATTTCTGCCCATAATAGGGGCCAATAATATCCAGGAGCCTTCTGTTCAAACAGATCTCAGAACAAGCCACGAAACTATACATGAGCAGATTCTGTAAAAGAGAAAGGGTCGTCTGGGTAATTGCTTGTGAGCACATTTACATGGTGCGTGCACACACATATGTCATTTCAGACACAAGAGTCCATGCGTGAGCCCTACTCACACCCACTGCCTGGAGCCCTGGCAAAGGAGGGCATAGCGTGATCATAACATGCTCACTTCTCCCCAGATTCTGTTCCTTTCCATTTAGAAAGCAAACCCAAGGGAAAAACATTTTAAATAATCAGGCTGGCATATCAAGATTAAAAACAATTTAAAATAAACGTCTACCCTGGCACTTTGGAAAAAACATATCATGCTGCATTAAGTGCTTTGAATTAAGTAAATTACACCAAGTAACTAATTTACATAATGCTCAAAATTTGCATTTTACACATGTTATGATGAAAATAGGTTTATAAAAGAATTCTTCACCAACTTCTGTTCCGAGCTGGGTTCCAGTATTTGGATAAAATTCTGCAGTGCTGATCTGCTACTGTCTTTCGTGTTTCAAATCTCTGGCTCCTTCAATATTTTTTTTTAATCTGGCAGGTCCCTTATTCCCACTGCAATAAATAGTCCCTTTGATTTGCAATCCCCTTCCATCAACTGAGAGAGATCATATTTTTAAAGAAACCATAATACACTAATGATTCTTAGAATTTTCACAAATAAAGTTTGATGTTCCTGTCACCTTTCACTTACGAGGTATTTGGTATTGATTTTAGCAATTCTTCCTCCACGATTTGTAGTATTGGCTTAAAGTCCTGCAGCTTTGGTTGCCATCTTTTCAGGATGAGGCATCAGAATGGCATTTCTCAACAGGCTTGCACCAAAAGGCCCCTCAGAAAAGAAGCAAGACCCCACTGGACATACTCGACATGCCCAGAGGAGGCTGAGCATGAGGTCCTTAAGGAGACTGACCACCAGCCCCAGGAGGCCACCCTGCGCCTTTCGGTCCTTGGTGCCCAGCAAGCGGGCCCAGAGCCAGAACTCCCTCTCCTGGAGCTGCTGGATCCTTAGATGCTTCCTTTATTCTCTCCCTCTCCACAGCCTGTGAGGAAGGGACAACCTACCCATTCCACAGATGAGAAAAATGAAGCCAGAGAAGTTGAGTCCCTCCATCAACACCACACAGCCAGCAAGAGGAACCACCCACAATCATGCGTTGAGAAATTTCTGGATGTTTTTCTGGACGTCTTTCTAATTTAAGTAAGATCCTGAAGCAAATCTAGAAAAGTAATTTCCAAGTGTTTACCCAAAACAGCCATGTTTGAGTTTCCAAGGGGCTCCAGAGACGTTGACTTTGCTTTTTGATAATGCCACAGACAAACGCCCTCCCTCCATGGCATGGCGGGAACGATGCCGTGTGGTGAGGAAGATGGAATCATTCTCACTGCACTTGTTTATTAAGGCCTGGCGTGGTGCCGGCACCATGCTCAGCATTCTGCACATACTGTCTTATTTAGTCCCCATGACACCCTGATGTCGGGCCCAAAGTCATCCAGCCCTTCAGAGGCAGGACTAGGGTTCAAATCCAGAGCTCTGATGCCGGAGTCAGAGCTCTTTACTCACATTCGCCAATCAGCCAAAGGTACCTGGGAAGGGATGGGAAGGAGGCAGGTCAGAGCTCCCCACCGCGTGCACATGCTGAGCCAGGGGCCTGTCACACACACTTCATCTGAGCCCCACGCACCCCTAGGGAATGGCCAGATCATGCCTATTTCACAGATCAGCCCCCGGCTCACAACAGAGCTGATTCAACCCCAGAGCCATATACTGTCAGAGGCTCTGGTCTGTGTCCCATCAAGGCATGGGACTTGCTGATGGTGGCCAGGGTTTCCCCCAGACCCCTGCCCAGGCCTACAGAGCGGTCATCTCAAGCGCACAGGGCTCCAGAGAGACCACGCAGCATGCTGGTCGAATGCTGGAGTCTAGCTTTTAGGAATGGCAAGAAGATGGAAATGTGACGCATGCTATTACCAGCTGTTAATTTGCAATCAGTTTTAATAACTGACATTACACAGTGAAATGCAGCATCTTCATTAATTCCGTAAATTATCGCTGTAGGGAAAAGCCCGCGCTCCCGGAAACGGCAGCTCGACTGGGCTGACTTGGAAGCAACCCTGGGCCAGGTTCCACATCTTCAGACCTGCCCCAGGGATGCCGCCTGCTGATCCCAATCCTTGCTGCCGCAGGAGCAGCGGCAGCCTCCCACCTCCCAGTGCCAAGGGTATGGGACTGGCCCCCGACTCAGGCTTGCTGCAAGCGTCTGGTGCCCACTGTGCCATAACCACTGTGGAGGCTCGAGAGACGGATCAGACAAGGAGCTCAATGGAAACAGACACGCGAGCAATGCTTGAAGATGTGCTAGGACCCACGAGAAGTACCTGGGAAGCAGTCTGTTTCCCCAGGCAGTGTCAAGTGAGGAAAGATCTCCAGGAAGCCTTCAGAGAGCTCAGCCCAGGAGCTGGAGCCTGTGGGTCCAAGTGGCCTTTTCTAAGTGGACAGGAGAGGGAAGTGTACTCCAGACCAAGAGAACATCAGGATCAAGGGCCTCGTGGAACCCAGCAGCCCACCTGGGGGACTTGCTGATGGCTCTATTTGGCCATCAGGGACACAGGGCTTGATGTGCCCCTGAGGAGGATGGCCACAGTGGCATTCTTGGGACTGACCAGAAAGCAGCAGAAGGAAGAGCATCATAGTGGTCTTTGGGTCAGCTGAGACCAGGGCTGTGGCCACAACCCCACCGAGGGACCAAGGGGCAGCAAATTCAGTTGCTCTGGAGGCAGCCTGGAGCCCCAGTGTGCGCCTGAGTGTCCCCCACAGCTGCAGCCAGGAGGCCTGAGCAGCTGCTGCCCAAATCCTGTGGGGGCCTTTCCAAAGCAGGGCTCTGGCTCCCAGGTAGGAGAGAGTCGAAGAACCTCAGTTGCCACCTCTGTAAAATGGGCAGGGTGATGCCTCCTAGGCGGTAGGACAATTGTAGGGAGCAAGCGGGATGACGGATACCAGCACCTGGGCCACAGTCCAAGTGTGGGGGCGGGGCTTGGAACGATGGGCCTGCCTCACCAGTGACACCATCATCTCCATGCCACCTCCAGCGCCGCCCCGCCCCTTCTGCTCCTCTGCAGCCCTGGCACAGGAAACCTCTGTCTTCACAGCTCTCTGCTGACCTCATGACAAATGTTCTTCTACTTATGCATTTAATTTACATAATTACTCTCTGATATTTACTCGGATTTAATTTGTTTCCTCTGGAACTTGCCTTTGAAGAGGCAGTGCCAACCAGAGACAGGAGTAAAGCGCAGCAAGGGGCTCACAGACGCCACCGCCCCTCTCCGGGGGCCTCCAAATGCCGCCTCTGCAGAAGGACCGGGCTCTGCCCGCAGACAGGCACCATGCACAGAGCCTCACACCTCCCGGTGTCAGATGGGGGCCAGGCTGGGGAGGATCACTGCCCGTGAAGACCTCACAGTGGAGAGAGAGGTGTGTAAACGCCAGTCCCAGGAACGACTCTCTATGCCGGCCCCAGAGGGAAGTGTGGGCAGTGCCAGGTGGAAGGACGGCAGGAGTCCTTTGCTCAGGAGTGATGGGGAAGTGGTGGAGCTGGGCGTCACTGAGCTGGAGTCCAGAGGCAGTGGATGGACTGATGGCACTGCCAGGACCCTCTTTGCTGCAGCAGAGTGGGGCTCCCAGGGGTGTTGTGTAAATGAGGCTGGAGTCCAGGTCTGGGCAGAACACAGAGGGCAGCATGGACACACCGTGGGGTGGAAGAAAGGGTTTGATTTTGAAAAATCCGTTTGGCAGTTCTGTAAGAAGGGGCATGACCTGGAGGGCAAAGGGCCATAGGCCATCAAAATCTCAAGGCCATGGCCCAAGCACAAGCACTGAGGTGGAGAGGAGGGCCTTTGGCTCAGAGAAAGAAGGTGAGGGAGGAATTAAACATGAGGGACGCCGGGTTATGCTTGCCAGGCTAGTGGATGGGGAACCAGGAAGAGAAATATAGGAGGCGGATGGGGGACGGGGGCTCAGTCCTGAGTGGCCTCAGCCACTCAGCCCCAGGCCTACGCTGGGAGCACAGGAGCGCCTCTCCTCCTTCACCTCTGCTCTGGGATGCTGATGGGGATGGGTCCATCCAGGCTCTGCTGTGCTGCGAGTCTCATTCAGCCCCAGTTCTGAGCCTCTTTCCTCCTAGTTCCTGGGCTGCTGTTCCAGGTCGCTGGGCTGGAGCCTCCCCCAGATTTTGTCCTTTACAACTCATTGATTTTTGTGCACACACACATACTCACTCGCATACACTTACATGTTCACACACACTCGTGCTCACACACTCACATCCATGCCCACATTCTCACACTCATACATTCATACTCACACCTTCACACAGACTCACTGACATACACTCACCTGCACCCTCGCCCTCACGTTCACCCCCACTCACGCTCACTCACACAGTAGCGTGCTGGAACCAGCCTGTACCATCTCATGAGAGGCCGTGGTTACATTTTCAGGAATTTTGCAAGCCAGTTATCAAACACAGCCACTATAAATTAAATCATATAAACGTATAATTAAACAAATTACATTACAAACAAAATTGACAAGTACACAAAGCCCATCACTTCCTAATTATTTTGCTACATTTTACTCTTATCTGTGTCCATGGAGCTGTTAATGTCTGTTGTATCTGAAACACCACTTCATGGCGCATCATCCCTTCCCAACTCCACATTCAGTGATATCATGACGCTCAAAATCAGTCACCATAGGAGTACTTACACCCCAGAAACCAGCAAAACTATAAAGCAGGGCTTTCTGTTTCCCTAGAGAGCCAGGTGTTGAACACTTACTAGCACACCAGGGCTTACAATGCTGCACACATTCACACCCCCCCACTCTCACACACGCACAGCTGCGCCCATGCTTAGCCACGCACACTCACACCCGCACTAACACACTCACACAGTGCCACTCAAGTCACGTACACACTCACACTGACACACACAATGCTCTCTCACTCTCTTACACACACGCCAGCGTTCCATTTCAGAAACCACAGCCATGCCCAGGAAGGAGACCAGAACCGTACCCTCTGCTCCCCCTGGCCTCCCCCCACCCTCCCCTGGGCCTGGGAGCTGACTCCCCCGGAAGGCGTCTGTGCTGCAGCCTCCCCACACCGCCTGGAGGGCACCTCACGTTGGTAATAAAAGCAAGACGACGGCAGAGATCAGTCATAATGGGGTCGGTTGTCCACAGAGACGAGGAGCTCTGCAAGTCTGGGTGAGTTGCCTGGACGCCCTGGCCCAGGCAGCCCAGCCATTCTGGGAGCAAACACAGATGGCCAAGGGCTTCTGTGGCCCCGTGCAGCCCTGTTAAACCCCCAAATTAAGCCCGCACCTATATTAATTAAGAGCCAGGATCTGCAGGCCTAATAGAACTGCCGGCCCACCTGTCATAAGCCAGTTAACTCCCGTCAGAACCTCTTGGGCCAGATTACAAATGGATTCAGGGTGGGGGGCCAGGAGAGGCAGGGTACTATCCTGAAATATAAGTCAAACTTTCCTTCCAAAATACCATCCTCAGGGGCTTCCCTGGTGGCGCAGTGGTTGAGAGTCCACCTGCCGATCCCACATGCCGCGGAGCGGCTGGGCCCGTGAGCCATGGCCACTGAGCCTGCGCGTCCGGAGCCTGTGCTCCGCAACGGGAGAGGCCACAACAGTGAGAGGCCCGCCTACCGCCAAAAA
>NW_020837981.1:1161628-1190544 GCF_003676395.1 Aethalodelphis obliquidens | reverse complement strand
AACCATCCTCGGGCTGATCTATCACACGCCCACCCCTGCCCGCACACACCCACCCCTGCCCACACCCTCCACAAGCGAGGCCTGGACCGTGGCACCTTCCATCACCAGCCTCTGGAAGGTCCTGGAAATGCCAGGGCTGCTCCAGGGCTCCGAGGAGGATGGGGACAACTGGGCTAACAGTTTGATCAGTGTCAGCGGGGCAGGCCACAGTGACAGAAACGTGGCTGCCAGGGCCAAGGCCACCCCTGCTCCTTCCCCCAAGGGCAAACATCCTCCCTGCCAGGAGCATTGGGCTGGGGAGGGGGGGAGCAAAGAGCAGTCACGGAGCACGTCCTCGTGCGGGCCCCGCACACTTCCCATTCATGACCTCCTCACGGCAAGCCCGTGAAGGCAGTATTAGTATTCCTGGTTTCCAGATGACAAAGCCGGAGCCCAGAGAGCTTCAGTCACTCAAGTAATAGGGGCTGACCCAGTCAGACCTGACTCCACCCCACTCTGCTGTCCCCAGAGCAGTGAAACAACAGAACGTCAAGCCCCTAGGACCATATTCCGTACCCCGGTCTCCAGGAAGCCCCCTGAGTCCTGCCTGATTCTGGGCCAGCAACAATATCCCAGGGGGCCCATCCCAGCAGAAGCAGGTGTCTCTGGCCAGTGGTCAGGGATTCTGAGTATCTGATTCACTGTTGCACATCCTGTCCTCCAAGCATGGCAGCTCAATAAAGAGTCATGGGGAAAATGTGTGAATTAACTAATGAAAGGCAATTCTCTGTCCAGGGGAGGAAGTCCATGTCCAAGAAGAGCCTCCTGGTTGAAGCAGAAGCCCGCACTGGAGCTGGTCATGCAACTGGAGAGGAGGGGCTGGCAGGGCTGCCATTGCCGGCTGTCCTGGAGCACATGCCTCTGTCCACCATGCATTCCCCAGGAGCAGCGACCGTGGGGGACATCCCGGCAGTGCACCCGGCACTATGCCCTGTGCCCAGCCCTGTACTCTCCCTATCTCATCTACCACCCCAGCAACCCCAGGAGGGCAGGTCTATCATCATCCCCATTTTACAGATAGTAAAACTGAGACTCAAGAATGCTAAGTGCTAGAGCCACCATTCCAAAGCCTCTGCCCTTAGCCTCTCTGCTTCATGGGGACGTGGCTGCCACACAGAACCTCCTCATTACTGTTAGCCCCCTTTGCCTTCCGGGAAAACCAACAGTTAAAATAAACCCACACTCTGCCCAGTATCCCCCTCCCAGGCCAGCACCATGGGCTGTCCAGTGTACTGAAGGCTGGGGACCGCCCTACCATGGCCCTGGGACTGAGCTGCCCCAGCCTGCAGCCGACGGCTCAGTGCCCACATTATCGAGCTCCACGGCTCTGGGTGGGCGGCCGGCCTGCCATTCTCCACAGCAGCAGCCATGCAGCCTCTGCTCCGGGCACCAAAAGGGCTCTTTCATAGCCCACAGCTGCCTTTTCCCCCAACTTCACAAGAGCAATTGGAGATGCAGATTCCGATTCTGAGTCGGAGCTTTCTCCACGATGCTAGTGGTTTCCAGTTTAGAGGGAAATGAGCACCCCAGAAATCATTTAGAATTAACCCTACCATCCTGGAGCAGCAATAAAACTCCGATAAGAGTGAAATATAGGCAGTACATCGCAAGCCCTGTCACTGAGAGAAAAGAGAGATCCAATTGTCTGTTGGCTGGCTCGTGCTCCCAGGCAGGTGGAAGTATCAAAGCAATGGCAGAGCTCTCCCTCTTCATCCCCACTCCCCTGCCTTTTCCTCTGACTGCATGCATCAGCATAAGGGAGGGACAGGTTGATGGTCCTCAGGGCTCTCTTGTGGGAGCGGGGGTGGAGAGTGCCGGAGCAGGAAAGTCATGAATCTCAGGCGGGGCTCTACTCTGTGCCCCTCAAGGAAGGTCTGAGGATCCGCTGCACACATCGCAGGCCTGGGGAGGAGGTGAAGGCAGAGAAACATCCGGGGACTGAGGATCAAAGCATTCAAGAGTGACCAAGTCTGCCGATGGGTAGGACCAAGCCCCCAGACACCCAGGGTCTGGTCCAGTCCACACTCTGAACTCACGCTCCTCCTGGAAGCCAGGAAGTCAGGGCTTAGAGGTCACCACGCACGTGCTGAACTACCAACTCCTTTACGATGAGGCAGAATCAGGAGTTCAGAGATCAGGACCAGCATAGGATCCCAGAAGGAAAGGGAGAGAGGGGATCTCAGACGATGGTGTTACTGTCACAGCTTCTGCAGCCATGGGGGAGAGCAGCTGCCAGGGGACGAGGGTGGGGAGCTCCAATTAGCTGGGACTCGGGAGTCAGCACCCCATTCTCTCCAGAGTCCCGAGCAGCCTCTTCTCTCCCCTAGATGATATCATCCAGTCCTGGGGCTTCAAATACCATCCACACCTGAATTACATTACCACCCTGGACTCCGCCAGGATTTCCAGACCCATCTAGACACTCGGAAATCGGCATTTCAAACTTAACACACCCAGAAAGGAACTCTCGATTCTCAATCGCCCATTACCTTTGCTCCCCTTTCTAATAAACAACATCACCAACCCTCCAGCGCTCGGGCCCCAAGCCTGGGAGTCTTCCTGGAGACTTCCCTTTTCCTCACCTATTATCCACCACAGACTTTAAACCCAACCTCTCCCTGCCATTGCCACTGTTGTCCATGCCACCACCATCTCTACCAGAGGCTATTCTGACAGCCTACCTGGCCTCCCTGCCTCCACCCTCACCCTCCTGCAATCTGCCCATCACATGGCAGAGACAGTGATGTTTCTTTTTTTTTCTTTTTTGTTCATTGTCTGCTGTATTCTTTTTTTTAAACATCTTTATTGGAGTATAACTGCTTTACAATGGTGTGTTAGTTTCTGCTGTATAACAAAGTGAATCAGTTATACATATACATATGTTCCCATATCTCTTCCCTCTTGTGTCTCCCTCCCTCCCACCCTCCCTATCCCACCCCTCTAGATGGTCACAAAGCACCGAGCTGATCTCCCTGTGCTATGCGGCTGCTTCCCATTAGCTACCTATTTTACGTTTGGTAGTGTATATATGTCCATGCCACTCTCTCACTTTGTCACAGCTCACCCTTCCCCCTCCCCATATCCTCAAGTCCATTCTCTAGTAGGTCTGTGTCTTTGTTCCTGTCTTACCCCTAAGTTCTTCATGACAATTTTTTTTCTCTTAAATGCCATATATATGTGTTAGCTTACGGTATTTGTCTTTCTCTTTCTGACTTACTTCACTCTGTATCACAGACTCTAGGTCCATCCACCTCACTACAAATAACTCAATTTTGTTTCTTTTTATGGCTGAGTAATATTCCATTGTATATATGTGCCACATCTTCTTTATCCATTCATCCGATGATGGACACTTAGGTTGCTTCCATCTCCGGGCTATTGTAAATAGAACTGCAATGAACATTTTGGTACATGACTCTTTGAATTATGGTTTTCTCAGGGTATATGCCCAGTAGTGGGATTGCTGGGTCGTATGGTAGTTCTATTTGTAGTTTTTTAAGGAACCTCCATACTGTTCTCCATACTGGCTGTACCAATTCACATTCCCACCAGCAGTGCAAGAGTGTTCCATTTTCTCCACACCCTCTCCAGCATTTATTCTTACTAGATTTTTTGATGATGGCCATTCTGACTGGTGTGAGACGATATCTCATTGTAGTTTTGATTTGCATTTCTCTAATGATTAATGATGTTGAGCATTCTTTCATGTGTTTGTTGGCAATCTGCATATCTTCTTTGGAGAAATGTCTGTTTAGGTCTTCTGCCCATCTTTGGACTAGGTTGTTTGTTTTTTTGTTATTGAGCTGCATGAGCTGCTTGTAAATTTTGGAGATAAATCCTTTGTCAGTTGCTTCATTTGCGAATATTTTCTCCCATTCTGAGGGTTGTCTTTTGGTCTTGTTTATAGTTTCCTTTGCTGTGCAAAAGCTTTTAAGTTTCATTAGGTCCCATTTGTTTATTTTTGTTTTTATTTCCATTTCTCTAGGAGGTAGGTCAAAAAGGATCTTGCTGTGATGTATGTCATAGAGTGTTCTGCCTATGTTTTCCTCTTACAGTTTGATAGTGTCTGGCCTTACATTTCAGTCTTTAATCCATTTTGAGCTTATTTTTGTGTATGGTGTTAGGGAGTGTTCTAATCTCATACTTTTACATGTACCTGTCCAGTTTTCCTAGCACCACTTATTGAATAGGCTGTCCTTCCTCCACTGTACATTCCTGCCTCCTTTATCAAAGATAAGGTGACCATATGTGCGTGGGTTTATCTCTGGGCTTTCTACCCTGTGTCATTGATCTATATTTCTGTTTTTGTGCCAGTCCCATACTGTCTTGATTATTGTAGCTTTGTAGTATAGTCTGAAGTCAGGGAGCCTGATTCCTCCAGCTCCATTTTTCTTTCTCAAGATTGCTTTGGCTATTCAGGGGCTCCTGTGTTTCCATACAAATGGTGAAATTTTTTGTTCTACTTCTGTGAAAAATGCCATTGGTAGTTTGATAGGAATTGCACTATAACTGTAGATTGCTTTGGGTAGTATAGTCATTTTCACAATGTTGATTCTTCCAATCCAAGAACATGGTATATCTCTCTTTTGTCTCCTTAGGTAGGTTTATTCCCAGGTATTTATTCTTTTTGTTTCAATGGTAAATGGGTGTGTTACCTTAATTTCTCTTTCAGATTTTTATCATTAGCGTATAGGAATGCCAGAGATTTCTGTGCATTAATTTTGTATCCTGCTACTTTACCAAATTCATTGATCAACTCCAGTAGTTTTCTGGTAACATCTTTAGGATTCTCTATGTATAGTATCATGTCATCTGCAAACAGTGACAGCTTTACTTCTTCTTTTCCGATTTGGATTCGGAAACAAGCAATGATGAACAACATAATAAATGAAATTAAAAATACTCTAGAAGGGATTAATAGCAGAATAACTGAGGCAGAAGAACAGATAAGTGACCTGGAAGATGAAATAGTGGAAATAACTACTGCAGAGCAGAATAAAGAAAAAAAAAATGAAAAGAACTGAGGACAGTCTCAGAGACCTCTGGGACAACATTAAATGCACCAACATTCGAATTATAGGGGTTCCAGAAGAAGAAGAGAAAAAGAAAGGGACTGAGAAAATATTTGAAGAGATTATAGTTGAAAACTTCCCTAATATGGGAAAGGAAATAGTTAATCATGTCCAGGAAGCACAGAGAGTCCCATACAGGATAAATCCAAGGAGAAACATGCCAAGACACATATTAATCAAACTGTCAAAAATTAAATACAAAGAAAACATATTAAAAGCAGCAAGGGAAAAAAAAAAGCAGCAAGGGGAAAATAACACACAAGGGAATCCCCATCAGGTTAACAGCTGATCTTTCAGCAGAAACTCTGCAAGCCAGAAGGGACTGGCAGGACACATTTAAAGTGATGAAGGAGAAAAACCTACAACCAAGCTTACTCTACCCAGCAAGGATCTCATTCAGATTTGATGGAGAAATTAAAACCTTTACAGACAAGCAAAAGCTGAGAGAGTTCAGCACCACCAAACCAGGTTTACAACAAATGCTAAAGGAACTTCTCTAGGCAAGAAACACAAGAGAAGGAAAAGACCTACAATAACAAACCCAAAACAATTAAGAAAATGGGAATAGGAACATACATATCGATAATTACCTTAAATGTAAACGGTTAAATGCTCCCACCAAAAGACCCAGACTGGCTGAATGGATACAAAAACAAGACCCATATATATACTGTCTACAAGAGACCCACTTCAGACCTAGGGACACATACAGACTGAAAGTGAGGGGATGGAAAAAGATATTCCATGCAAATGGAAATCAAAAGAAAGGTGGAGTAGCAATTCTCATATCAGACAAAACAGACTTTAAAATAAAGACTATTACAAGAGATAAAGAAGGACACTACAAAATGATCAGGGGATCAATCCAAGAAGAAGATATAACAATTGTAAATATTTATGCACCCAACATAGGAGCACCTCAATACATAAGGCAAATACTAACAGCCATAAAAGGGGAAATTGACAGTAACACAATCATAGTAGGGGACTTTAACACCCCACTTTCACCAAAGGACAGATCATCCAAAATGAAAATAAATAAGGAAACACAAGCTTTAAATGATACATTAAACAAGATGGACTTAATTGATATTTATAGAACATTCCATCCAAAAACAACAGAATACACATTTTTCTCAGGTGCTCATGGAACATCCTCCAGATCATATCTTGGGTCACAAATCAAGCCTTGGTAAATTTAAGAAAATTGAAATTGTATCAAGTATCTTTTCTGACCACAACACTATGAGACTAGATATCAATTACAGGAAAAGATCTGTAAAAAATACAAACACATGGAGGCTAAACAATACACTACTTAATAACGAAGTGATCGCTGAAGAAATCAAAGAGGAAATCAAAAAATACCTAGAAACAAATGACAATGGAGACACGATGACCCAAAACCTATGGGATGCAGCAAAAGCAGTGCTAAGAGGGAAGTTTATAGCAATACAATCCTACCTTAAGAAACAGGAAACATCTCAGATAAACAACCTAAACTTGCACATAAAGCAATTAGAGAAAGAAGAACAAAAAAACCCCCAAAGTTAGCAGAAGGAAAGAAATCATAAAGATCAGATCAGAAATAAATGACAGTGATTTTTCTAAACGTGACGCGGATATGCCTCTGCCCTGCTTAAAACCCCACCAGCCTCACAGCACGCTCAGCATAAAATCCCAACTCCTCACTCAGGACCTAAGAGGCTCCACATGACACAGCCCCTGACTTGATCTCCAGCCCAATTTCTTTCTCTCCTCTCCTTCCCACCCTCCAGCCACAGAGCCCTCGTCCTCCTTTTTGAACACTCCAAGTTCACTGCCACCTCAGGGATTTCACACCTACTGTTCCCCCTGTTGGAAAGCTCTTCCCAGTTTTTATCTGACTGCCTCCTTCAATGCATTGCGTTATGGATCCAAATGTGACCTCCTCAAAGGGACCTTCCTTAAGCTGCCGGGTGGCCCCGCTCCACCCTTACCTGTGAGTCTCTGCCACATCCCCTACCCTTTTCTTCACAATACTCCTCACCTCCTGAAATGATCATCTTCATTGATCAGTCCTCATGTCTTATCTTCCACTGTGTCCCCAGGGCCTGGAGCAGTGTCTGGCACATAGCAGGCAGTTACCAGATGTTAACTAATGGCCCAAGTAAAACTTAGGGGCAGCATGCTGCAGTGGGGCAAGCCCAAGTCTGGAACAAGCCTGCTCTGGGTTTGAAATCAACTCAGCTCAGCCCCTCATAGCCATGTGACCTTGGGCAAGTCACTTCAAATCTTTCTAGGCAGCAATTTCCTCATCTATATGATGATAATAATCAAAACCCCTTTGCACAGTGGATGCCAGGATTCCATGAGATAGCAAGGATAAGGTGCTTCGAGTGAACTTAGCAAACAGTCAATATTTTTATTAATAGCAATAGCATCAGATGTGAAAATACCTGCGTGAAAGTGGGAACCAGAAGAATGATATATGAGCAGGGGAAAAGGAAAGAAATGTACATACACTGGGCATCCCATGCCCCAGGCACTCTGCTGGCTCAGAAGGCCCCAGAGATGAACAAGCATCAGCGGTGCCCTGGAACAGCCGGTGGGCTGGGGCAGAAGCCAGACCTGGGAACGCTGGGTCAAGTGGCAAAATTAAGAACTATATTAGAGGCACATGTAAATGCTACGGAAGCAGAGGGAAGACCTCGCCGTCATGAAGATGTGGAGGAAAGCAAGACAAAAGAGGCAGTGGATAACCAGCTTGGCGTCTGCCGAGCACACCCCTCTTCTTCTGGAAACAGCCCTGCTCTTGTTCCAGGGGATGTCTCCTTACCCTACTCCAATCTTGCAGTTCTCGTGGGGCTGCCTTCCAGAGTCCCCTGTTCCCCACACACTGGATTCAGGAGAGGGCACATGATCCAGGCCAGGCCAACAGAGCTACTCCCTGACTTTTTTCAAGCTGGTGGGGCTTTCCTGGTGATGCAGGGGACACGGGTTCGTGCCCCAGTCCGGGAAGATCCCACACGCCCTGGAGCGGCTGGGCCCGTGAGCCATGGCCGCTGAGCCTGCGCGTCCGGAGCCTGTGCTGCGCAATTGGAGAGGCCGCAACAGTGAGAGGCCAGCGTACCGCAAAAAAAAAAAAAAAAAAAGCTGGAACTAGGAGAAGAGGGTTACGCCCTCTAGCGACAAAGCACATCATGTAAGCTCAGGCGGTGAGAGCTGCCATGTTTCTTGCCGTATGGAGGAAGCAAGGCTGAGGGAATTAGCCAATATGCAGGGGGAGACACACAGGGGAAAGGTGGGGATAAACCTTAGCCAGATATAAAGGAACTAGCTTATGCGACTGTTGCGGGGTAGCAAGTCTGAAATGGGTAGGGCAGACCGCAGGCTGGATACTCTCAGACAGATGATGCTGCCGTTTGGAAGCAGAATTTCTTCTTCCTCGGGGTAAGTTTTGGTCTTAGGCCTTTTTCCACTGATTGGACGAGCCCCACCCAGATTATCCAGGCTAATCTCCTTTATTTAATGTCAACTGATTGCAGATGTTAACTCCATCTACAAAATACCTTCAAAGCAACACCTAGATTAGTGTTTGATTGAATAACTGAGTACTATTGCCTCTGCCAAGGTGACACATAAAACCCACCATGGCAGAAGTGAAGAAGAGGCAGTAGGGGCAGTAAATACTGATGACACTTTCATCATGGCTCCAAGGGAAGACAGGAGCTTGGAGGTGAGGCAGGATGGCAGGGGAAGGAGCTGGGTTTCCTTGCCCTGCAGGGATGGGGGAATTGAATGGGAGGGAACTGAAGCAAGAGAAAGACTGAAATAACAAGAAACAGAGAAACTGATCTGAGAGGCAAGGCCCCTGAATGGAGCAGAGAGGATGAGTACTGGGGGCGGGGTGAGGGGGGGGCGGTTCTCTCATTATCCACTGCATCAGGGCCACGGTCAAGATCTACACAAGCAGTTCAGCATGGACACCAAACAACCAAATGGATGCTGGCTGCCGAATGGGAGGGACCAGAGCGCATCTGCTCCAAATCCTCGCCACGCCCTGTAAGGAGGTGTAGTCGGTCACCCTCATTTCATAGATAAGGAAATGGATAGAAGCCCAGAGACATTTAGTAACTCCCTTGGGGCCCCACTGCTAGGAAGCAAGGCTGTGGACCTTGACGCGGGAAGAAAGGAGGAGAGGATGGGGGCCGATTCTACGTACCGCACCCCACCTCTTGCCAGGAATCCTAGAAGCCCACACACAGCAACCCTAGACCCTTCGCCTTCTCTCCGGCTGAGCTGGAAAAAAGGACAGAGGCCAAGGGCTCTGGAGTCTGAAATCTCTGTCAAAGAGGAAGCGCTCAGCACAGCTCAGGACAGGGCCTCACGCCCTGCAGGCTCCCACTGTGGGACAGCTCAGATGCACAGGGGGTCCTTCAAGGAACCCAGTGTCGCAGTTCAGGAAGAGGACCACAACCTGCCATGTTCCACCCTTTATCTCCTTAAAGCACAGCTGATGGTGTCCACCTGCAGAACATCCCCCATAGGCAACTCAGAGCCGGGGGCATGTGCCTGGGACCGAAGTTCTCAGGGCACTTTCATCCCCATGGAAGACAGCAGAGGAAAAGTCCAGAGAGCGAAAGTGAGGTTATCCTAAGGATAAGCTGGGATCTGCCCAATGTATAAATGCAAGTCGATAGCAGGCAGTCAATACAGACATCCATCTTCATCCTCTCCACAATTATCACTTGTTAGGAGTAGCACCCCAGGACCGCCTGCTGCTGACAGGCTCATGGGGCTGCTGCCTCCTGACCATCAGGGCAGCTGTCTCCGTCTCTTGCTCTGACTCCCAGCTGCACTCCCAGGCTAGCTAGGTGTCTGCCCCAGAGGGAAGCTGTAACCCCTGAAGCGTGGACCAGAAGAGCCTAAAGAGTAGCAGTTATCCCAAGGAGCCTGTCCAAAGAGGGAGCATTTGGGATTTTCTACGATGTCGTGTCATGTCACGTCACCCCCATTTATCCACTGAGCTAAGTAAAATGCAGCCTCACCAGTCTTCCTTCTGCCGGACTTGTCCCATGTTTATAAGACTCAAGGCTCCCTGGTCCCTACAGAGAATAATTCCTATTCCTCGGCCTGAGCTGAGTCTGAGTGCCAAGGAGCAAGGACCAAGGATAAAGCTTGGCCTTGGGAATCAAATAGCCCTGGGCCTCAGTCTTGGCTTCACCATCCATTGGCTGATGTGCCTCTAACCCTCCCTGGATTAGTCTGTGCCTCAGTCTCCCTACCAGCAAATTCACTGACTAAAATAAAAAGGGGAATTACATCCACAGTGTGGGGTTATTGTGAGAATTTAGTGAACCATGTCAGACATATTGCCCAGTAAATGGCAGCTACTGTGATGACCATCAGAGATTCCCTAACCCAGACTCACCCACCTCCTGACCCCTGAAGAAGCCATGGATGTGACCTCCCCTACTGCCACCTGCACCCCACTCCCGACCTTTCCAAAGTCTTTCTGTCCTGTAGGATTCAGTTCCAGCCCCACCCAAAAGGGCTCCTGGACAGAAGGAAGCACCTGTGTGAAGTGACAGAGGTACGAAAAAGATGGGAAACTATATTGAGGGGTGTGCTGCACCGCCATGGGGCAAGGAGGTGGGGGGAGCCAGGAGACACAGTTGAGGAGTTTGTGTGGCAAATGCAAAGCAGAAAGCAGGGCTATCTGTCTCCCAGTCAGGCTGTGAGCCATGAGAGGACAGAGGAGGGGTGACCCTGTGCTAGCCACAAGCCACATAGGGCCACAGAGCACTTAAAACGTGGCTAGTCCAGTTGAGAAAGGCTGTAAGTGTAAAACAGATGTCAAACGTCAAAGACTTAGTTCAAAACAAAGAATAGAAAATATGTGGTTAATAATTTTTGTTAATTATATGTTGGAGTGACAATAATGGACTAAATAAATGAATTGACCTGCATAAAATAAATTAACTTCACCTGGATCTCTTTACTTTCTAAATTTTAAATTATACATGTGGTTCACATTATATTTCTGTTAGACATTGCTGGGCCATAGCTTTGTTTGCCCAAACATGCCTGGCATGCTTGGGGGAGACGCAGGGTGCCAAAGGGGTTAAGTCAGCCAGGGTTCAACGTCGGGCTCCACCCCTTGACACCGGACACTTTGCTAAACCTCTCTCTGCCTCAGTTCTTCATCTATATGGAGATAATAATAGTAGCAAGTTCATAGGATGCTTGCGAGAATTAATTAACTCATGCAAAGCAGGTAGATCAGGACTTAACATGTGGTAAGTACTGAATTGGCTCTTACCACCATCAACCTCACAGCCACATCACCATCATTATCATCACCACCATCGCCATCGCCATCATCATACTCACATCTTCATCATCATCACCACCACCATCACCACTACCACCATCATTACCACAATCATCACCACCACCATCATCATACCCACACCTTCATCATCATCATCACCACCATTGCCATCATCATACTCTCATCTTCATCATCACCACTATCATCGTCACCATCATCATCATCATCATCATCATCATCATCATGTGGGTCAAAGCACGCTTGTCCACCCCATATCTTCAGGACACTAATCTTTAAGCTGGGGGATTGGGCTAGGTTGACTCTGATTTCCATACAGAGGAACCATCATGGACGAGCTATGGCCAGTCTTGCCAAAGTCTCTGGTTGAGGACGAAGGAGCCCTGTAAGTGCTCACTCTGTGCCTGTCCTCCCTCCCTGCTGAGTGCACTTGTCCAAAGCACACATTTCATCTCAACCATGTGGAATTCCCAGCTCAGCTCAGTCCACACCACCTACTTGGCCCCTTCTCTCCCAGCTGTCACGTTTCCTGAAGGCCAACCTGGCCACAGCTGCTCTCAAGTAACTCTTTAGGAACCATGACATCAACAGATGACACAACCATGCCAACAGGAAGGACGTTTACTGGGCTGGAGCCAGCAGCCTGCTAGAGGTCACCATGCTCCAGCCTGAGTGCCTGCCCACAGTTCTGCTCCAGACGTGCCGGGCAGAGAGAAGCTCATCGGTAGCAATTCCAGCAAAAGCCATCCATATGCACTGAGGGTCTACTATATGCCAGGAACCATGTCCCCAGAACAAATCTTCTAGGTGGGAATAAGCACCCTCATTTTTTAGATCAGTAGCCTGAGGCTCAGAGAGGTGAAGTAACTGGCCCAGGGTCACACAGGGCATAAGTAGGGGAAGCAGGGAATAGAATCTAGGGGAACCCAGCTCAAAAACTGTTCTCCTATCATGATGTAGCCCACTGTCAGAGTACACACTCAGCACACGGGGACTCAAAGCATCCTTATTCTTAGAAGCCAAAAACCTTCATCGATCTCTCGACATCTGTTTGAAAGTTCCTCTCAATACTCAAGAACCAGGGAGCTCTTGTTAAGAAGTGTTAGCCCAGCTGGCTCTCGGGGAAGCATCCGTCCCAGGCCTCCTACCTCTCAGCTGTCACTGCTATAGCAATGACAGACAGGCTGACTGTAAAACCTGAAAGAAGCCACAACCATGCAAAAACCACCTCACCCTTGACCCAGTGACCCAGAGAACCTGGTATCAGCCATGCTGTTTGGAGTAAGAGATGTTATGAGGAACTAAGCTGGTCCCAAGAGTATCAAGTGGGAAAATGAGCACATTCTGGGCCCTGGTCTGACACCCTAGCACATTCAGAGGGCTCAGAAAACGTGGGGATTTTTATGCTGGGATTTCTGAAGGCTCATGGGGTGGGTGGCCCAAGAGAGGGTTGGGATACTTGGAGAAATGACTCAGTCTGAGAAGCTGAGCCAGGACAGGCAGCTGCAGGAAGGGACACTCTGGGCCAGATGGTGGGGCAGGTGGTTGACATGGGTCATCCCACTGAGTGCTCCTGGTTCCCAGGAGAAATACCCTAAGCCCATTGTACAGATGAGAACACTGAGGCTTGGAGAGTATGTCAAGCCAGGAAATAACCTCAGCAACTGAGGCTAGAGCTGTGAGGGCCTGAGGGAGTCTCCAGGAGGGCTTGTCTTTTCATCAGTCAGATCTCGCCTTCCCAAACATGCTGCGGAACTCAGCCACATCTCCCTGGTTCAAAGGAGGCAGCGATGACCTGCTGACTGCTTTGCTCACACAACAAGGCTTGCAAGCAGATGATGGTGGTCATGAAGGAAGTGGATCACGGAGAGGGCTGGGGGTGGAGGAATTGATAAGAACATCTCTATCCATTTGGAAACCAAGAGGAAAATCAAACAAAAATTACATCTAGCTTCTTCCTCCTAAAACCAAATCAATAAAGAAGGCAGAAAAACAAGTGTGTTTTATTTTCTACAAGCTTCCAATTGCCACACTCTGTCCAAATGCTGGCAATGACACAGGATGCTCACGACGGCTGGCTGAAACCCAGCCTGTTCTGGGGGACAGCAAGACACGTAACCCTCAGTGGGGCTTGGGACCAGATGGATTTTGGGGGTGCAATTTTACTCCTAATTCATATTAAATATTAAGTAAATGGATGTGTTTTGGTGTTAGCAATTTATCCAGATGGATCCCTGTGTCCTGGGCAGCAAGGCCCAGGGAGTAAAGGGGAAGAGGCTGTGGCCATACAGCGAGGAACTGTCAGGAACCGAGAGAGGAAAAAGGGAAAATCACGGGGCCTTCAACACCGTGTCCATGCTGAGGCCTGGGGACCCTCACCCTTCCCAGACCCAGGAGGGGACACTGGTATATCTGCAGCCCTACGACCAAAAGCGCAGTCAGCCAGCTCCCAACCACAGCCCCTTCAAGGGGGCCGTGAAAACGGGAGCGTCCACGAGGCTGGGCGGGGCGGGCCCATCCGGCACACCCTCCTCGGCGTTCCTCTCAACTGTCCTGGCAGGCACAGCACATTTAGGGTCTCTTCCTGCTTCCTGAGGCGAAGGCTTTTCCAAGGGCCCTGGGACACCGGCCGGTGTACCTGGCTGGGTGTGAGCTGGCATCCTCCCCAGCTGCTACCTCCTCTGCCTTTGGACTGGGTCCAGGCAGCCTGCAGGACAGTCATTGTGTGACCAAGGGACAGCCAGGGTCCAGCAGCAAGGGTGCAGGTATGGGCCAGGATGTGAAGTCTCAGCCTCTGACCCCTTGTCCATATCTCCCATCAGTGCACTGACCTTTCAGTGCAGATGCTACGTTCCTGCCTCTCAAGTCTTCATCACTGGCTTAAAGCTAACTGACGTGTCCACAGAGCATCTTTAAGACACGAAGGCTGAAAGGTGCTGTAGGGGCAGCCAGGAAAACCCAGGCCAGCCAGGTCTGCCCGAACCTCAGAGCTCCCAGAGGAGGCCCAGGCTGCTCCATGAGGGGCAGGGGGCAGGGGAGCAGAAGGAATCACTCTCCACTCCCATAGGTCTGAGGTCTGCCCTCTCCGGACAACCAGGCTGCCCAGAGTGAACGTGGAATGAGGATGGGGATTGGGAGGGAGGTGGACTCTGCATTAAGAGGGAGGGATTGCTGCCTTCCTAAGACATGCCTGGTCAGCCCACAGGCCCGACGGCTCCCTCTGGGCTTCCAGCCCCAGCCCCAGCCCTGATCTGACTTGCCCCTCAACTCCACGCATCTCCCGGCACACTTTCTCAGTCTGCCTTTGTGGCTGAGACTGCCATTCCCTACTGGAGGCCAACTTTATCTCCTCACCTGCTCCTTCTCGCCCTTGGGCTCTGAGGCCGTCAGGCCCCTGCCCTACCAGGAAGCCAAGCACCCGGGAAGCGCACACCCTCTGCTGGGCGAGCGGCGGCTCCAAGCCAGCACCTGTCTGCCCCGCACTTCGTGCCTTCCTACTCCACACTTCTTAACCTGCACCTCCACCCCACAGGTGGCCACCCTTTCATAGACCAGGGAATTGAGGCTCAGAGCGGTGAAGTAATGGGCCCCACATGCCCCAGCCTGGAGTAGCAGAATCTGAACTCACACCCCGGCAGGCAGGTGCTAATGCCGTGCTTCCCTCACACACGGGGTAGAGCTTCTGCACGTTGCTGGCCCCAATCCCAGGACAGCTCGGCAGGCAGAGAGAGCCAGATGCTGCCCCCTGGACCCAGAGCTCCGTCCTAGCTTTCTTCTGTCATCAGGGCCTTCCTGCATAATAGCTCAACAGCATCTAAGCAAAGGCCTTTTCCTCCCCATCACCCAGACTCATCCTCACCCCCTCCAGGACGCAGGGGAGCCCCCCGTCTCCCCAACACCCATGTGCATGTGCTGACAGAGCAGACAGCTTCACACAATACCCTCACCCGCCCACTGACGCACAGCCGGCCAACTCCACATCCAAACGGACGCTGTGCCTTTCTGCTTTTGAAAAGATGGCCCCCCAGGATCCTTCTCTTATACAGGAAACCCTCCATTTCTGAAGACTGAATTTGCAGAACTGGGAATGGAAATTGGGTTTGAGCTACTCTATGCCTTACCTAAAGAAAGTTCCTGAAGACAGAAAAGATTGGTAGGTTTATGTTCTGGTGATAAAGCTCTTCTCTCTGGGGTGCCCAACTCTGTTTTGTTTTTGAGTGATGTATAACACCTACACAGTTTGCTGGTTACCTGGCTCCTCCCACACCTGCAGGACTCATTCTGGAGAGGGAGGAGGGAGCCACACCTGCTGAGTCCCTGCTGGGTGTCAGGGACAGTGCGGGCCACCTGTCTGTGGCCTCATGTAATTTTCTTTCTAGGGAAGTATGACCGTCCCCACTGAATGCCGGAGAGGCTGCAAAGCAGAGAGGGTGGAGAGCGGCCCCCGGAGCTGGCTGGTGAGCAGTTGTCCACACAGCCTTGCCCGTCCCCTTGCATCACACACAGAGTCCACCTCGGAAGGCGCTGGTGCACAGGAGAGGGTCTCAGCCAAAGGCCTCTGCACCGCTGGTCCTGCTCAGCCCAGCTGACCCCAGTCCCTGGAGCCCAGGTGGGGGCTGGCTGGCGAGGCAAACCCCAGCAGCGCTTTCGCAGACACACCAGGCCAGGCAGAGCGGGAGGGGCCTTGTGAGCTCAGCGAATAGATTACCTGCTTCAATTATTTTATCTAACGATGACATTTGTACTGTAAAAGTCAGCACAAAAATCAATGAGTTGTAAAGGACAAAATCTGGGGGAGGCTCCAACCCAGCGACCTGGAACAGCAGCCCAGGAACTAGGAGGAAAGAGGCTCAGAACTGGGGCTGAATGAGACTCGCAGCATAGCAGAGCCTGGATGGACCCATCCCCATCAGTACCCCAGAGCAGAAGAGAGAAAGCCACGCGGAAGCCCAGCCCTGGACCCCCCAGCTTGGGACAAATGTGCACTGAGTGGCACCTGTGTTCCAGGCAGCCTGCTCTACACCGGCAGGCAGGACAGTCCCTGCTCTCGCCCAGCACAGTGGAGAGGCTCATGTGTAATTAAATTGATAATGGCACAACGAAATAGTTACGTTACAATTAAACGAGGGCAAAGTATACAGCTTGTCAGGAGGGTCAGGGAGGGTTTCCAGTGAAATGACTTTAAGCTGAGGCTTGGAGGAGGAGTTTGCCAGAGGGGCGCATGCAGGGACAGCACTGGGGCAGAGGGAAGAGCTGGAACAAAGGCTGGGAGCTTGGTTTCCTCAAGGACCTGAGAGAAGCCGCCTCCTCCAATCCACTGGACCCCGCGACGACTCAGCCCCTCCCTTGGGGCCCTGAGGGGTAGAGGATGATGGTGGGGGCCTGACTTCCTCTTGCACATCAGCGGCCTGGGGAGGCCGCATGGGCAGTGGTAAAGCATGCCTGTGCGCGCTCCCAGCCCAGAAGGCAGGCCTGGGATCCAAAGCCAGGGAGAGGTGCAAAGAACAGTGGACAGAAGCAAAGGAGTGGCGGAAATCCACGGAGTCTAGCAACAGTGGAGCTGCCCTCAGCTGACCTACTATGGGCTCCCAGAGGCAGCCTGGGCACCTGGCAGGACTAACAGCCATAGAGCAGCCATGAGGGTTTCCCTTGGCCCCGGCTACACCCACTAGAAGGAAAACTAATTCTGTGATCCTGGAGGTTTGCTCTCAGAGCACATTTCTTACTCTCTTTTATTATATCCTGGGGGTGAGGGGCACAGGGAGGGCAAGGAGCGCCACAAAGAAGTAGAACTGAGACAAGGTAAAGAGGGGTGGTCATGTCAGAGCAGCAGCAGGGTGCTGCCATGCTCGGGCTCAGGCTCCGTTGAAGAAATGCCTAAATAGTCCTTCTCCTGCATGAAGGACCAGGCCCAGGCTAGATCACGGAGGACGGGGAAAGAAAACACTTGGGCTCTGCAGGACCAAGGGGCAGGAGTGCAGCATTGTTTCCTGGCTTCCTGGAGAGAGTGGGCTGGGGGAAGAGAGGAGACGCAGAGCAGCAGGATAGAGCGTGACAGCAGGGGCTAAGGATCAAGGCCCAGGGGCTGAGGAGGCTACCTACGGCTGGAACAATTTACAAAGCGGGAGATCCGATACGGAGCTCTGGTTAAGTTTAGGACTAAGACTGCGTCTGAGGCTAAGGATTAGGCCTGGGGTCCGTTTGGGGGCCAGGGTTAGGATGAGTGTTGGGTCTGATATGAGTGTTAGAGCTAGGGTTGAGATCAGGGAGAGGGGCCATCCCTTCTTTCAGTCCCAAATGTTAAGTGGGTCTGTCCCACAGACCGCTTTGCATTGGGGTACGTCAGAGGAGGGAGCACGGGGCAGTTCCGGCTGCAGGACCAGGTTGGGGGTGAGTTGCTGGCAGTCTCGGGAAGTGACACACGAGCAGGAACTGACACGCAGCAGGACTTGGGGTTCAGAAGGTGAGATTCACCTCCTGCTCACACCCCCAGAAATCCTGTGCAGAGCAGCAGTGCTCACCACATTCAGATGAGGCCCGCATCCCGTTAACTGGACATTAGAGCAAAGGGAGATGGCAGAATGCTGAAGACACAGGAAAACGTGCCACGGTTCATTATGTCTAAGCTAACTGTGGAGTAAATGCGAACCACAGATCGGCCTCCGTAATGTGAGATCTGTCGTTCTCAGCAGTCCTTTTTGTCACTGTCATCATCTTAGCACGACTTAACGAGCCCCGGGTCCAGCTTTACTGGTACTTTACTATGTTTTTTCACTTAGTCCTCAAGAGAACTCTTTAAGGTCTATATGGCTGTCCCATTCTGCAGATGAGAACACTGAGGCTTGGAGAGGACAAGTAACTTAGTGCAGTCCCACAACTGGGAGGTGTCAAAGCAGGACCTGCAGGCAGGACAGCCCAGTTGCTGGCCCACAGTAGAAGCTGGCTTGGCTGACATTTAAAGTTTAGATAGAAACAAATTACTCTATCTTTGCTTCCCCCAACCAGGTTATCTGTGACCAAGATGCAGTTTCCTTTGGTTACCACAGCCATACCTGAGTTTTTGCTGGGCAGTCTCTATTTCCACGCTGTTTGTGGCAGGGGTGGTTTTTGCCCCGTGCCCAGTACCTCCTCCCCTCCCAGTTAAGCCTGAGCCAGACCCCAAACCCAAAGTCCCAATCCTCAGGCTCAGAACCTTCCTGCCTTTGTGTTTGGGAAGCTACAGGTGTCTCCACCCACCTGCTGCAGCAAGGATGCTGGGCTCTTTAGGCAAGGAGGCTCGGTAAACAGCACCCACACCCCCCCAGCCCAGAAAAGCCTCCCCCAAGTGGAGCAGGAGAAAACTACCTCTCCCTCCCTGTGGCACTGCGATTTTCCCCACAAGCCCCAGCACCACCTTGTCAGGGAGCCCAAAGGTCATCCCACCATGTGAATGATGGTTGATTGGGTAGCCAATCCGGGGTTTCTAACGAGAAACAACAAAGGGCCTGGCACTGGGAGTGTGTCCAGCCACTGGCAGGAGGCAGCCTGCTTGCCAATCGGGATCTGGCCAGACCCTCCCTGCTCCTGCCTTTCTGGGGATGGGCAGGGAGCAGGAAGGGCCACAGAGGCAGCCTGAAGGCCTTCATACAGGCCCTGCCCAGAAAGAGTGCCTGTCTTCTGGAAGGAACCATGGAGCCAGTTGCAGAGAAAATGCCTTCCCTCTCTGGAAGATATTCAGGCATCTCCCTGAGGTGCAGAGGATAGATCCCAGAGGTCACACACATCCCTGCACCGGGCTTTTTCCAAGGAGTTCAGAATGAGGCAAATGGACCTAAGGTCCTGTTGGGAGAGAGAAGTATCTGCGGGGGTGGCAGGCGGGAGGGCTTCCCTGCGGCATTCGCCAACTCCGGCCAACCTGCTGGACCTGGACCATCCCACCTAGTCTTCACGAAGGCCAGGCAGGGTCCATGGTGTTGTCCATCTTACAGATGAGGAAACTAAGGTTCTGATGTCTTCTCTGCCTCCCAGCCACTGAGGGGTCAGCCCTCCAAAACCTATTCCTGAGCCTCTGCCTTCTGGACACAAAAGAGGGCTGGCTGGACACCGGGCTTGGTTTGGGCCAGCTACGGCCCAGGCATCCTTCCTGAGAATCTCGAGAGACTCATAAGACAGAAGACAGTGTCCTCAAGGGAAGGAAAGAATCAGGGCTGAACACTTGGGACTCGAGGTAAGTGCCAGCCCAGGCCCACAGGGTTCTCAGGGAAGGAAGGTGTGACAAGAAGCCACACAAGCCCCATAGCTTCTGAGCTCACAGTTCAAGCTCAAGAGCCGACTGAGTGTAATGAGGGTAGGAAAAGAAGGGAGCAGTCAGGGCAGGCTGCCTGGAGGAGGCAGACATAGGCATCAGTGGTTTGAAATCCTTCACAGGCAAGAGGGCAGCCTAAATAGGTCCGGACTCTACAAGAGGCACCAAAGGGCAAAGTCAGCCTGTACATGGGTGGACCTTCATTTCCTTGCCTCAGGCAGTGCCGTGACTGGAGAGAAAGAGCACAGGCCTTTGAATCCAAGACAAATCTTCCCCCTAGCATATGGGTTGCGTGGCCTTGGTCAGGGACTGAACCACTCCAAGCCTCAGTTTCCACCTCTGAAAAATGAACACAGTGACATCTATCTCACCAGGCTGGTGTGCAGAGCTAGTGAGACAATGCAGGTTAGATAAAGCGAGTTGCCCCTGCCCTCATCCATGGCACCAAGGCAGGTGGGCCCTGCCCCAATTGAAGGCTGTTATTCCCTTGGGTGCATGTGAGCCTTGGGATGCCCTCAAGGATCAGGACACCTCACCTCTGGCCCCAAGATAATCACCAGCACTCAGTGAGCCTGCTGTTCACACTCCACCTGCTGAGTTGGCATCCCCTGCCCCGCAAGGTATGGGAGAACGCCCAGCCAGCTGCCCTCCCTCACCTGTCCCAGCCCTGACGCAGCCCCAGCCAATCCAGGGCAGAGCAGCAGGTGAGGCACTGCTGGCAGGGAGAAAACACACAGAGACACACAGAAATACTCACTCACACAGTCAAACACACACACGTGATTTATGAAACCATGGGCCTCTATGAGATCTTCTTCTAACCCCATTCACTGCCCCTGAGGGATGGGGCAGAGGACCTGGGGAAGGTGTACGTCAGAGGGAGGGGACATGGGAGGCAGCACCATTCAAAGTCCATAGGCCCAGAGAGAGTGAATTGGACTTTCTGAATTCAGCTGGGACTGCAGGGAAGGGAGGTGAAACGTGAAGGAGGAGCACAGGTCCACAGCTCCAGCCCGCCCCTTGCTCCCAACCCTACCATGCCCCCTGCATGGATGCATGGAGCTGCTGAGGCATCCAGGCATTTCGGGGAGGCTGCAGGACATGGGCTGTGACATTGGAGGTGGCTTCTGTGCAATGATCCAGGCCAACTCAGGACCAAGCCAAGAGCTAGACTCGATGGCAATAAGGGCTTGGGTCAGACCTATGGATTCAGTCATAGCAAAAGGGCTGCAAGTGACCTCTGGAATCATTGTTGTGAGAAAGTCAAGTACCCAGGCGTGCAGTGATGCTGGGCTTGGACAGATGGAGAAAAACACAAGCACTCTTGGGCTTGTCGAGCCATCCTGCAGCCCCAGGGGTGCTGGTAGAGGCTTAACAAGCTCTTGGAAAGTAAATTAATAAATAAATAAATAAACCCCTGAGTTGTAGTATTTACAGATTTCCCTGGTGAAGACACATCCAACAGGGTCAATTTCAAG
The DNA here is from genome assembly GCF_003676395.1 of Aethalodelphis obliquidens. NCBI lineage: Eukaryota > Metazoa > Chordata > Mammalia > Artiodactyla > Delphinidae > Aethalodelphis > Aethalodelphis obliquidens. The sequence goes on along the minus strand of NW_020837981.1, from coordinate 1,169,337 downwards.
CTACCAAAGTGAGACTTCACTGAGCATGGAGTTAGGAAGCCAGCCAACGAGGGCTACTTCCAGCACACTTCTGCCCCTGGGACACCCCCGTGTGCCTCGTTCTACTTCTGAGGTGTGGAGGGCAAGCCACCCAGGAGAAAATGGGAGCGGGAACCAAAGACGGACCTCAGGGAATGCTAACAGGGCAACTGGTAAGGCTTCCTGAGTCCAGCAAGTCAGAGGAGTCATAAAATTCTTCCAGATATTTCCCAGCAGCAATCCAGACTGGGATTTCCGGAACATGGGCCCTCCCAAGCCAAGGAAAGGCCCCCATTCTAGAGGCAAAGAACCAAATCCTACAAGAGGAACCGCTAGCAGGAGCCTCGTCCCAAGAGAACTGCTGCTGAAACAGGGCAGTGGCCATTCATGTGACTCAGGCTGGGGCTCTGAGAACTCTGCTTCTTCAAGGTATAGTTACCTCCTTTGTCCTGTTGCCCAGGGAGTGAGGGGAGGCAGGAGAGGGGCTCATGCAAGTTCCAAATCAGCACTGCCAGGGGCTTGCAGTAGGCAGGCCTTTCCCACCACGCTACCTCTCCCAGGAAGTCTCCAGGCATGCCTAGGACTCCAGGGAATCAAGGGGCCAGAGGGGACGAGGATGTCCAAGCCAGCCCCGGAGCCTGTGCAGCTCTGGCGCGGCCCCCAGGGTTGGGTCCCTGCAGCTACAGATGTCACCCCCGCCATCACTCCCGTCTCAGCCTGCAGCTGCCTGCTCTGGTCCTGATCCAGGCTCTACCGCCCATCATCCGTGGGTCCTTGGGGTCCAGGAGGATACAAGCCTCTGCACCCCCGGGGACAGGCGAACCACAGAGAAGCAATCTGCCAAGGCCCTCAGCTGAGCAAACCTCGCTGCTATCACACAGGCACACGCGCTCCCAGTGCCAGAGGACAACAACCGACACATTTGGTTGATAAAGGAGGAAGAGTCCCGCCCTAGGATGTGTCAGAGCAGAAGGGGAGCTATTTTGGTCCACGTTCTAAAAGCTGAATGGGCGGCTGGACCCATGCTCTCCATCTATCTACAGCAGAATGCCAAATGGTTTTAAATAGCACGTTTACTCACAGGCTTTCCTCTACACACAAGAGAAATGTTTACCCTCTGTACTTCCTACCCCCAGTAATCAAATACTCTGGATTTTCCTGCCTTCAGCCCTCCCATTCGGTGTGTCTTCCCTTGGAGACGGTGGTTCTCACACTAAGCTGCACATTAGAATCACCAGGAAGCTTTGAATAATCTCTATAACCTGTACCAGTTACATCAGAGCATCTGAAGGCGGGACCCAGACATCAGTAGTTTTTTAAACTTCTCAAGTGATTCCACGTGCAACCACTATGGAACGTGTGCTTTGTCCTTGCCAGGACAGCAAGAGGTTAAATTAAAGCAATACTACGCATTCCCCTCATACTCCAAGGAATGACCCAGGGAAGGGACCTGGGGCAGATCTGAGGCCACCTGCCTTGAGCCCAGGGATTGGGTCTGCAAGCCTGGAACTTGAAAGGAAAGGAAATCCCCAACATCAAGGCCAATTCTCAGTCACTTCTGAGGGTCAGGCCTCTCTGTGTCTCATTCACAGCGGTTTAGTCAATTAAGAAATTATTGAAGGAAGAGAGATAAATTAGGAGATGGTGAATCAATTAGGTTAGCTACTAATTAACTTTATATCTGTTAATGGAAGGACGACTCTGAAGGGTGAAGTTGTACCAAGATTCAGACATTCAAAACCTGAAAAACGTGGGTATAGGAATAGAGGACAGTCTAAATTGGGGTGGGGAGGGCAGCAATGCAGGAAAATGCCCCATTTTAGACTGTGTAGACTGTCCAAAGTCTTTTCAAGTTTATTTAAGAGAGTCATTTTTAAGACCAAAAATGTGGAGATATATGAATAATCTATTTTAGAAGACTTTTAAGTCCAGGCCAGTGTATGGTCATTAAAACCTTGAGATTGTAATTTTACCTAAACCACTGGCATCTGAAGTTTCCATAGCATGATACATATTAAACACCTCAGAAAGTACATGCTGCAAGAAAATGCTCCCCGCAATGATTTCAGTAAAGCACCGAGAATTGTAACCCCCGCGTGACATGCCAGGCACTCTCCTAAATACTTTACATGCGGTATTTTATTTCATCCTTAACTCAGCTCTATGATGTGGGTGGTTTTTTTTTCAAACAGCTTTATTGAGATATAATTTACATGCCACAGAGTTCATCCATTTTAAGTGTGCAATTCAATGGTTTTTATTATATTCAGAGTTGTGTAACCATCATCACAATCTAATTTTAGGAGATTCCCCCATCTCAAAAAGGCACCTTATGTCCATTAGCTGTCACTCCCAGCTATGGTCTGAATGTCTGTGTCCCCCAAAAATTCTTTGTTGAAATCTTAATGTGATGGTACTGGGAGGTGCTTAGGTCATGAGGGTGGAGCCCTTCTAATGAGATCAGCACACTTATTAAAAACAAAAGAAAAAAAAAACCACCATAAAGCTCCCCACCCACTTCCATCATATGAGGACACAGCCAGAAATCATCAGTCTGCAACCCAGAAAAGGGCCTTCACAAAAAGAATAATAAAAATTAATTAATTTTAAAATAATGAATTTTTTAAAAATTTAAAAAATAATAATAAAAAATATTTTTAAAGCAAAGGGCCTTCCCCAGACACCGAGCCTGCTAGTGCCATGATCCTGGACTTCTCAGCCTCCAGAGCTGTGAGAAATTAATGTTTTTTTATTTATGAGCCACCGTACCTATGGTATTTTTTATAACTGCCCAGACTGACTGAGAGATTTCCTATACCCCTCACCCACACCCCACCCCAGTCCCTGGCAACCACGTTCTATCTCTATGGATTTGGCTACTCAGTAAATTTCATATAAAGGGAATCATACAACATGTGGTCTTTCGTGACTGTCTTCTTTCACTTAACATAATGTTTTCAAGTCTCATCCAAGTTTCAGTACTTCGTTCCTTTTTGTGGCTGCGTAATATTCCATGGCATGGGGATACAGTAGGTGCTATCTTTATCCTCATTTTGCAGGTGGGGAGTGACTCCCCACGGTCAGAGGACGACTACGTGCAGAGCCAGGCAGTCTGCCTTCAGAGTCCACACTTAAGCTTCTATTAACGACCTACCATAAAGTACTGGCCTATTTAATCCCACGGTATGAATCATTTCCTTATAAAAAATAATAGGACTATATTATATGCATGTAATTTTGCAGAAGTATCCAGGGATAAAAGTAAGCTGTCCAGGAAACTCGATTGGTAGTTTCCTGTTCTCATTAATATTTGCTCATCACTTATCCATTCATCCTGCCATCTGCTCCTCTCTCTAGCCAGCAAGTAACAACAGCACCTAAGATTATAGGAAAGTTAAAGCATAAAACCTAAAATAAAAACCAAACAATATTCCTTGCATAACTAGAGGAAAGAATACTATTATACGATTTTATTTTACTTTTTATTATGGAACATTTCAAACATTCAAAAGAGTGGAATGAACTTCCATGCATCTATCACTCAGCTTCAACTCTCATCAACCATACCTCACCCACCCCCAAATTATTGTGAAGAAAATCTCCAACATCATATTTTTCACATGTAAGCATTTCAATTGTATCTCTAATAAGACAAGGGTTAAAAGAAAAAAAACATAAACACAATACTCTGAGTACACCTAAAAAAGTGAAGGCTCCCTTAATATCTTCCAATATCTAGTCAGTATTAAAATTTCTCAAGAGTCTCATATAAGTTTTTTTTAGACAAATTTTTCAAATCAGGATCCTGATGAAGTCCATTACATACAGCCAACTGTCTGATGCATCTTTTTAGTCACTTTAGTCTATACTTTGCGCCTCTGTTTCCTTTTCTCCCCCAAAATAGCCAGGGTTCCACAGGACCTTTGAGAAGCATGAAAAGTTCTAGACAGATATGTGTGTGAATGTGTGTATGTGGGTGTGTATACATATGTATAGATTCAGCTGTAAATATAGATATAGATGTAGATGCAAATGTAGATAGAGATGTAAATATAGATTAAATGCCGCCAAGTGCTGATCTGGTTGTTCTCTATGTATTTCTCTCCCCCTTTTCTCACTCACTCACTTCCCAAGGAACATTTCTTCTACTCTCCTACCTTCATCAAAGCAAGGAAAAAAAAAAGACTCAAGGAAATGCCAACCTAAGTTTGAGAAGATTCAGGGCTAGTTTTTCATTTTTTACTTCTGAGACGTTAGATAGGTCCAGCCCGGGGGAAGGTCAGAGTGAAAAACTCAAAAAGAAAAACTAAAAAAGCAAACTGGGGAGAGAGGGAGAGGATCAGACAAAACCTTCTATAAAGCGGGACCAGGAGGGGTGGGATCAGGAGGGTGGGAGGACGCTCAAGAGGGACGGGATATGGGGATACATGTACACGTATAGCTGATTCACTTTTAACACACCATTGTAAAGCAATTACACTCCAATAAAGATGTGAAAAAAAAAAAAAAAAGAGGGACCAGGAGAGACAGGCAGGGACGTAGAGGTGCCCATAAAGATGGAATAGCCCTCCCCAGCGACCCACCACCTGAGAGCCCTCTGCCATCCTGCACTCTCAAAAGAGCCCTGGCCAGAGGGTAAGGGCCTGGGGTACCCTGTATGGGAATGGGGGACACAAGGGGGGACAGGGGGCCCTGCCCAAGGTAGAAATGAACTATTAGCAGGGCTAGTGGTGGCCACACTGCCACTGTTACACGTGAGCATGACCTGACACGGAGATGGAGCTAGACACCATCTTAACCACATTGATTAAGCACCTTCTCTGGAGATACAGAGCTAAGCAAACGATGACGACAGATGGACAGATCAAGGCACCAGTAGCAAAGATGGACAGACGGATGCACAGACACTTCCCCGGTTGCTGCCCACACGTACACACGTGTAGGCCCGCACACGCACATGTATGCACATGCACGCACACGCACAAACGAGCTGCTAGATACGGATAAAACTAGAGACAGGTACCAAGCACTCCGGGCCAGGGTCAGGGGTGTGCCTGGAGCTATTTCCTGTCAAGGGACCCCCACCCCCTTATGGGCCTTGATTCATGCTATTCACTCTGCCACGAACACCCCCACTCTGCCTCCTGCTCTCTCCACCTCAGACTCCAGGGGGTGTTTCCAGACCCTGCCCTTTCCCTTCGACCAGTTGTTACCCGCTGCACTGCCCGAAACTGTCAAGGATGGTCTTCGTTCCGTCCACAAAAGAACACGTGAATGACTTTAGACATGTCAGTCCAGGACACCCTAATAAGAACTAATGGTTCAATGGTCAGCAACGAAGGTTTTGGAAATTTTCCGGGCTTTGGGGTCAAGCAGACCTGGTTCCTATACCAGTGCTGCTTCCCAGGCCTCAGTTTCCTCACCTGGAAAACAAGGTGATGCTGCTGCCCTGAGGATGAAATCACATAGAGAATAAGAGGTTTCGAGCACGGTGTTTTCCCCAGAGTAGGTGCTCAATCAGTGTCTCGTGCAGACCAGTCCAGCATCCAATCTACCAAACACTCCCCAGCTATTGTGCCAGAGAGACGCAACCTCAGAGAGAGCAAAGAGCTGCGGCCGTGAGGAATACAAACCCCACCTCCCTGAATGTCCCCACGTGCTCTGACCATCAGCAGCAAAGGCAGCGAGGCTACCAGGCAAGGCCACAGTTCACAGTGATGCTGAACCAGAACAAAGGTGCCCCAGTTCAGGCCCGCGGTCTGGCCCAGGAGCTGCCTCCTTGCCTTTGCCTGGAGAGCAGGCTCGTAACTGAGGTGAGCCCCCTGAGAGGCCTTCAAGGTGGGTGGGACAGGGCAGGGCTGCTGCAGTCTCCATGACCCACAAGACCTGCCTGCCTGCCTTTATCTGACCTTGGACTTGCATGACCCAAAGAGCAGACACACGATAGGGATGCTGCCTCAGGCCCTCCCTAGCTAATGGCCTTTGCAACCCTCCTCTGCCCCGGTTGAAGCCACCTGACACCCCCAACACACATATGCACACAAATGTACACACACGCACCCCTCTGCAGGACCCAGAACGGCCCCTGTGGGGATTCGAGGGACCTCAGCCCACCTGGACCCCTCCAGCACTTCTTCCTGGTGTGGAGCATCTCACAGTGGCAGGAGTCTGAGTGCTCTGCCACTAACTAGCTGTGCGATCTTAGGGACATTCTGTAACTCTCCTGGGTCTTAGTTCCTCATCTGTGAGATGAAAACAATCATTTCTGCCTCAATGCAGAACAGACCAGACATGAGAAACACTTGTTGAATGAATGCGCAGGTGAACAAATAATCTACCCAAGAGCCTGGCACCAAAGCTAAGGACTGCGAGTTTGCTTCCCCATGCTGACCTGGTGTAGACATCGTGTGACAGTGCTGCTAAGTGAGCTCTGGCGGGTCCCCACGCTGCCCCCACTTCCCGGGACAGGACGCTCACCCTGGCCTCCTCTGCCTAACTCCCATCCGAGTCTGCACACTGCTGCCCAGCTCCTGAACTTGGCCTCTGACTTGTGCCTGACTGGTTCAGCCTTCTTCGATAGGAGCCGGTACCCTAAATGTGACCATGACCTTGGTTCACAGACTGCTCTCTGCTAGTGTCTCCACCAGCACGGACATCTATGAGCCCCTCCCCAAACACTACCACCACTCGGGTACCATGTACATCATTTCTTTTTAAGTGAACCATAGTCAAACCTGCTGCCAACCCCACCCGCCCCACCCCCAGGCTGCTCTGACTGTCCTGTGACCAGGGCTACCCTGCCGCATCTGTGGAGCTGCCCTGCCCTGTACCTGCTCATGGCATGCTGGGAGTCCCGGAGGTCATGACCATGACAACTTAGAAATGGCAGGGAAAGGACAGCCTGCAGATCTCTCCAGTGCTGAGCTCATCAGTGGCCAGCTGGTTAATGGTGCTGGAGAAGCCAGATGAGGCTCATGTCACTTATAACACACGCATCCTGAGCAGCAGATCCCAGCCCCTCTCACCGACTCAAGGACATCACTCGACCTGTTGTCCCTTCTCTCTTGTTTGTGGCACGCTCTCTGCAGGGGCATTCCATGAGGACACAAGCACACTGCCATGGCTCCCATCTTAATGAAAACATCCCTCCCTTGACACCAACACCCCTCCATGACTTTGTTTCCCTTTATAATGAGACTTCTATCAAAAGCTGCCTGTACCTGCTGGCTCTACTCCCTCTCTTTCCATTCTCTCTTGAACCCACTTCCATCAGCTTTGGCTCCATCATCCCACCGCAACAGCTCCTGTCAAGGACCTCAAATGCCTTTCTGATGTAAATCCAATGGGCAGCACTTAGCCCTCATCTTCCCTGACCCACCAGCACCATTGGATGAGGCTCATCCCACCCTCCCCCACAAGCGCCATCTCTTCCTGGTTCTCCTCCCACTTTGTTGGCGGCTCCTTCTTGGTCTCCCTTGTTGGTTCTCGGTTGCATCATCTGACACACAGATTTACTTATGTATCTGTTTATTTTCCACCTCTCGCCCCTAGAATGGAAGCTCCATGAGGTCAAGTTCATTGTCATGTCCCTACTGCCTAGAGCTGTGCCTGGCACATCGTCAGTGTTTGATAAACATTGGTGGATAAGCGCATTTGGGGAGAATGGACCACCATTCTTGAGGAGTAGCAAT